>NW_006922216.1:1283783-1302553 GCF_000298275.1 Orycteropus afer afer | reverse complement strand
TGACATTACATAATATAAATTTGAACAATGAAATTCATGATAATAATTTGAAATTTTAATTGCTCTTTATTTTTAGTAGTTTTCTTTAATAATGTGTCTTCTTTTTTCTTACAACAGGCTTCAGAAATTATGGAGGTAGCCATACCTCAGCCTCTTGGTCAGTTATGCACTCTGTAGTTGGAGGTCTGTTAATGTATTTTCATAGCTGTCACTTGAGTGTCAACATACAGAAAACCTAGGATCCAAATCTAAAATTCCTGAGTCCCAATACTTTGGTTAGCTCACCAAACCATATGTCCTCTCCATAAAGCTACCTCCCATTCTTTTTCTGTCAAGGCATATTTAAAACTCTTGGGGAGGTAAACTCCTCATCAACAGAGTGCCTGTTTTACATCCTAAACCAATGTAAGTGACAAATGGTGATGATTATCTATATCAGTCATACTTGACAAGAGGTCTACATTATCTCTCTCAATCAAAGTGTGGCTCACTTGTTCAAGAGTTTGTTAGTTTTCCTAAGAGGAGCAGTTAAAATGATGAGTCTTATAGTCAAAAACTGTCTGGGTTCCATTCTGATTCTACAATGTGACCTGATGCTTTACTTACTATGTAAGCTTCAGTTTCTTACTTTATAGAATGGGGCTGAATGAGGCAATTTATGGTGGGGAGAAGTATTTGTCATAGTGACACACATATAGTTATCAGTTAGGGTTATATTTGTTATAATTTCACTCTAGGAGTGTTTACAATTTAAATCCTCCAAAAACCAAGATATGTTCCCTTAGCTCAAAATTCATGAAAATTCATCTTTAGGTTAAAATACCATCTTTGTTGGGTAACTAAGCCAATTGGTTAGATTAATGCATTAGATCCTTCAGAACATTTCCTGCTCAGGTAAGCCTTTTCTTAGTACATAATTTACCAATGATATGTTACCTCAAAATAAATTGAAATAAAGATTTTTCTAATGTTTGTAACCACATCAACATCTATCTACTTATAACTTTGGTAAAACAAGGAAAAAACCCCTGTTGTGTGTAAACTTAACATATTTTCCTATACATGGCTAATTTTCAGCAAAAATGGAAACTATAAAACTAATTATTCACTTATAAGAATATTTTATTATTAAATATAACATATAACTTATTTTGTTTAAATCACATGACTTATTTTAATGTTAGATTATAGTTTATTCCAGATAATTTTTCTTATTTTCAGCATGCCCAAAGATTAATAAGAAATTTTTTAGAATTGCAATTGAAGACTTCTAAAAATGTGAACCACCAGAGCTTATTTTCTCGTTCCATCTTATCAAATGTTAAATTAAAGACCATTCAGTTCCTTGCCAATCACTAGTATGTAGAAATTGAACAAAGCAAACAAAACAAAAGTCCAATAATGCTTCATTCTCCTGGCTTTTGGCATGTTCCTGATGAGAAATAGATTAACAAGTGGTTTGGGGAAGCCCACACTCCACTATCTTTGGAATTTCTCCTCCTTGCAAATTCCTAGACTTCATTACCTACACTCATCTGGAAGCTTTACTCAGTGGCTTGTGGGTTGCTGTGAGGCTGGAAGATATGCCACTAGTATTTAAAATACCATCAGAGTGACCCATGGTGGAAAGATTTCAGCAGAGCTTCCAGACTAAGAAAAACTGGGAATAAGGATGAAATCATCCACTTATGAGAAACCTGACCACTGAACTGTTGTGAATAGCAGTGAAACATTGTCTCAGATAGCAGCAAAAGATGAGCCCCTCAGTCTGGAAAGCACTCAAAATACAACTAGGAAAGAGCTGCTTCCTCAAAATAGAATTGACTTTTACAACTCAGATGAAGTAAACTTTTTGGAATCTTTGTTTGCTAATGGGACATGACTCAAAACAGGAAGAAACAGTTGCAAACATTCATTGATAATTGCAACATGGAACATATGAAATATAAATCTAGGAAAATTGGAAGTTGTCAAAAATGAAATGGAATCCATAAAGATCAATATCCTAGGCATTAAACGCACACTGCTGCGGAGTCAGGTCCAACTCATAGTGACCTCTGCTTGGTTTTTCTGAGGCAGTATCACTAGGGAAGTATATCACCCAAACTTCCTTCTGAGGAGTGGCTGGTGGGTTGGAACCACCAGCTTTCTGGTTAGCAATCAAATGCCTTAGGTATTATACCGCATTAGTGACCAGAAATGGGCTGGTATTGACCATTTTGAACCAGACAATCATATGGTCTACTATGCGGGAAATGACATATTGAAGAGAAACAGCTTCACATTCATCATCAAAAAGAACATTTCAAGATCTATACTGAAGTACAATGTTGTCAGTGATTGGATAATATCCATATATCTGCAAGCAAGATGAATTAATGCTACCATTATTCAAATTTATGCACAAATCACTAAAGCCATTGATGAAGAAACTTCAACTTCTGCAGTGTGAAACTGACCAAAGATGCAATCAAGATGCATTGATAATTACTGGTAATTAGAATGCAAAAGTTGGAAACAATGAAGAAGCTTCTGTGTTTGGAAATAATGACCATGGTAATAGAAATGACACCAGAGATTTCATGAGAGAATTTTGCAAAACTCAATGACTAATTTATTGCAAATACTGTTTTTCAACAACATAAACAGTGACTAGAAAATTGGACCTCACAAGAAGTAAAATATAGGAATCAAATTGACTACATCTGTGGAAAGAGGCAATGGAGAAGCTCAATATCATCAGTCATAACAAGGCTAGGGGCTGACTGTGGAACAGACCATCAACTACTTGTATGCAAGTTCAAGTTGAAGCTCAAGAAAATTAAAACACATGCATGTGACCCAAAATACAACCTTAAATGTATTACACCTGAATTTACAAACTATCTAAAGAAGAGATTTGACACATTGAACATCAAAGACTGAAGAACAGAAGAGGTGTGTGATGACATCAAGAACATCATTCAGGAAGAAAGCAAAAGGTCATTCAAAAGACAAGAAAGGAAAAAAAAAAAAAAAAAAGGCCAAAATGGATGTCAGAAGAGACTCTAAAACTTGCTTCTGAATGGAGAGTAGCTAAAGGAAATGGAAGAAATAACAAGATATAAGAACTGAACAGAAGATTTCAAAGAACAGCTTGAAAAGATGAAGTTATAATGAAATGTGCAAAGACCTGGAGTTAGAAAGCCAAAAAGGAAGAACATACTTGGCATTTCTCAAGCTAAAAGAATTGAAGAAAAAAATCAATGTTTGAATTGTGATATTGAAAGATTCTATGGGCAAGATACTGAAGAAAGCAGGAAGCATCAAAAGAAGATGGAAGGAATACACAGTTACTGTACCAAAAAGAATTAGTTAACATTCAACTATTTGAGGAGGTGGCATATGATCAAGAATCAATGGTATTGAAAAAAGAAGTTCAAGCTATGCTGAAAGAATTGGTAAAAAAAACCCAAGTGTCCAAGAATTGACAGAATACCCAATGAGATATTTCAACAAATGGATGCACTGGTGAAGGTGCTTACTCATTTATACCAAGAAGTTTGGAAGACAGCTACCTGGCCAACCAACTGGAAGAGATCCATATTTATGCCCATTCCAAAGCATGATTATCCAACAGACTGTGGAAATTATCAAAAAACATCATTATTATCACACATAAGTAAAATCCTTTTGAAGATATTTCAAAAATGGTGGCAGGAGTATATTTCTGGGAAACTTCCAGAAATTCAAACTGGATTCAGACCAGCACCTGGATTATTGGTTATCATTGCTGATGTCTGATGGATCTTGGCTGAAAGCAAAGACTACCAGAAAGATGGTTACCTGTGTTTTATATACTATGCAAAGGCAATTTGACTGTGTGGATCATAACAAATTATGGATAACATTATGAAGAAGGGGCATTCTAGAATTGTGCTCACAAGGAAACTGAGCTCATGAGGATCAAGAGGCTGTCATTCAAACAGAAAAAGGGGATTCTGCATAGTATAAAGTGAGGGAGTGTTTGCATCAGAGTTGTATCCTTTCATCATACTTTTTTATTCTGTATGCTGAGCAAATAATCCAAGAAGCTGGATTATATGAGGAATGTGACATCAGGATTAGAAGACACATTAACAATCTGCAATATGCAGATGAGACATATTTAAGATGACTTAATTAATGACTTTAATCATTTACTGATGAAGATCAAAGACTACAGTCAACATAAAGAAAACAAAAATCCTCACAACTGTACCAATAAGCAAGACCATAGTAAATGGTAAATAAGCAAGACCATGGTAAAATGAAGTTGTCAAAAACTTCATTTTACTTGGATCCATAATCAACACCAGGAGAAGCAGCAGTCAAGAAATCAAACAATGTATTGCATTGGACAAATCTGCTGCAAAAGACTTCTTTAAAGTGTTGAAAAACAAAGATGTTACTTTGAAGACTAAGATGCACCTAACCCAATCCATGGTATTTTCAATCATCACATATTCATGTGAAAGATGGACAATGCATTAGGAAGATCAAAGAAGAGTTGTGGTGTTGGGGAAGAATACAGAAAATACCATGGAATGCCAGAAGAACTAACAAATCTATCCATGAAGAAGTGCAGCATGAATGATCCTCAGAAGTGACAGTGGTCAGATTTGGTCTCACTTACTTTGGTCATGTTGTCAGCAGGGACCAGTCCCTGGAGAAGGATATCATGATTAGTAATGTAAAGGGTCATCAAAACATGGAAGATCCTCAACAAGATGGATTGACACAATGGCTGCAACAATGGGTTTAAGCACAGAAAATGTGAGGATGGCTCAGGACTAGGCAGTGTTTCTGTTCTGTTGCACATATGGTCACAATGAGTTGGAGCTGATTGGAAAGCCCCTAACAACAATAAATTTCATTACGATCTAAAAGCTCATTAAAGTTGCTTAACTTTTAAGCAGGCTAGTATCTTCATTGGTTGTTCCTCATTTCTTTGTCATCCCCAACTGAAACTAGTTTAACTAAAATGCTATCAGGAAAAAAAAAACTGACTTGATAATTTAGTCAAAGTACCTTCAAATCCAGAAAGCTTTCTGTAACATAATCTGGACAAACTAATTGATAGACTACCTATGAATTAAAGAAAACTTGATTTCTTTTGAGATCTTCAAGATCAGTTATACTGCAATTACATCTTTGGGAAAGGTTTCTCCTTATTATTTGAGAAGTCCAAAATTGTGAGTAAGGGAATGTCCAAATTCTCTTAACAAATTAAAGTCCAATTCAGATAAAATGCTTGCTTCACCACCATGAAGCTCAGCTCTTGAGTTAGAGGGACTATTAGGACCAATTCTGTTCTCCTCAACAGAGGCATCTTTTTCCTTCTTGACTTTGTCATCTTCAAAGGAAAATGAAGTCCAGACTCTTAGGAGCTGATATTTTATACACAGGTATGATACTTTTAAGGAAATGATATCCTGGATGTAACCATACCTTTTGTTTCTCTTCTACAGTTTAATCTCACTGGACCCATTGATGTGCTAGTCACTAGTTTGAATAAAAAGAGCCAATTATTTCAACTCGGTTAAAAGCTTCTCTTCTTTCCTTGTAATGTGTGGCTCCTCTGTTCCAGTTTTCATTGAACTCTTGAAAATGCATTTTACTTTCTGCAATTGCTGCCCTTGATCTTCTTGATTTAACCTTTGATATTCTGTGAGGACTTTGCTTAACCCACCATTACTAGCTTTCTCTACTCCTATCCATCTATTTTTGATACCAGTAACTGTACAAAAATCTTTATTTCAAGTACCCCTTTTTCTCAGAACCACTTCCCATCATGTTAATATCAAGGCTACACAGAAAAAGCCAGGAATATAATTTCTGATTACTCATCTGCTTCTTACTTCATGTTGGCTGTATATAGTTTTTTGTTGGTGATGGTGGTTTTTCCTAACATCATTGCTGTTTGCTACCACCTGCCCTTCCACCCATTATTCACTCTACTGGACCTGGCACTGATATCTATCTTGGCCCTGGCTAAGAATATTCTTCCTCCAACATTTTGCATGACTTTTTTTATCCCCAATATCCTATACAAAGATACCTTCTACAACTACTCTCTGTCTTATCACTGTTCTTTTCCTTCAGAGCAATTATTGTATTCCATACAAAGCTTTAAAAAGCACAATATTTATTTTCTGTAAATCAATGGAATGAAATGAAAGACACGTGAAGAGATTTTTATCTTATCCTCAATTAAAAACTCGTCACCCAGCCTGATGCGTAGTAAACACAGAAGAAATATATTTTTAAATGAGTTAATGGATAAGTAAAATAAGTTAATGACTTAAAAATATAGTAAAAAATGAGGCAGTTAAGTACATCAACATCAGAAAATTCAACTTTCTTCAATAGTATACTATTAGTCCTTTTTTTGGCTTTTTCTTCATCATACACCAAAATATTGAAGCACACAGAATCTCTACAGTAACATTTGTAATATTTTTCCCAAGGCATATTTCCCCCCCCCAACATTATTCAAAAACACACAGGGCAAAAGAAGACAGTATTAGAGTCTAGTTAGCTTTACTATTGATTAATGTGTAATTTTGAATTATGGTTCTCCAATGAATTGAAGTGAGTGTCTCGGAAATTATTGAATCTTTGCTTAAAAAAAAAAAGACTCATTATAAAAGTAGTTCCCTAGTAAGCAATTTTATAGGGACACACACACACACACACGCACACACAAACACACACACACCAGAGTAAATGTTAAGGGAATTATATTTATACCACTTTAAGTGAGAAGAAGGGCTACATTACAAAAGCCTGAAATACCACCTCTGTAGTGCACAAAATAAAATGAACTAATTTACCATAAAGAACAGTCACTAAGCAATTTAAACCAAATAGTAAAATCCTTTTATTTTTAAAGAATGAGTAATGCTTCTTTATCTTTTCATTTCCCTTGTGTGCTAAAAGCAGTAAAAATTGATGGATGCAACTGTCTACCAATTATTTGAAATTTTTTTCCACTTTCTTATGACTTTTTAAAGATTTGAAAATTGTCTTAAAAGTGGTGGAAGAAAAATCTTAAAAGAGCAGATGTAGGAATGTGAACAAGTTAGAAAAATAGAATGGCTGAAAGAACACTTTAAAATACAGGAGTTGTTTTTGTTATCATTTTTGTTTTTTTATCTTTCTGCTCCAAGACAGCAATAAATAAATTTGAAAAATCCCAGAAATCCATGGATTTTATTACTAGTGAATGTTATTTTTCTTTGAAAAGACTCAAAATTTCTTCCTATTTCCCGTAATCGTGTTAATTATCTAGGCTACTTTGAGGGTGTATGTGTGTGTTTCTACTACTCAGTGCTGTTGAGTCAGATGTGACTCATAGCGACCCCTCCTTGGGTTTTTGAGGAAGTATCATTATGGAAGTAGATTGCCCTATCTTCCTTCCAAGGAGTGACTGTTGGGTTTGAACCATCAGCCTTCTGATTAGCAGTCAAATGCCTTAGGCACTATGCCACCAGAGCACCTGGTGTGTTTCTAGTCACTAGTAAAAATAAGGGGACAAATCTAGCTTTTAGAAAAATTATATTCTTTAAAAAAAAATTTACTGTGCTTTGGGTGAAAGTTTAAAGAGCAAATTTATTTTCCATCCATCAGTTCATAGACATTTTGTCTCATGACATTGACTGCACTTCCCCGCAAAGTAACAGCTCTCTTCAATTTCCTCCCTGTACTTACCGCTTTCCTGTGTCTGTCTCTCCTGTGCATTTCTGTTCCCTGAACTACCTCCCTGTACAAATATTGCCCTTCTGTTCGCTCATGATTGATCGTTCTAAGGAGTGTATCTACTTGATGTAAATGCTCACCCTGTTTATCTCTACTGTTTGGCTGGAAGAAACAAGAGTGGGTTCAAGTCCAGACCTGAAGGATAAATAGGGGCCATAATTTTATGGGTCTCACCAGGCTCTATAAGACCAGTCTTTTTTTTTTTTTTTTCAATTTTGAGTTTTGTTCCACATCGTTCTGCCACTCTCCCCAGGATCTCCTGCACTAATCCCTTTCCTAGTGGTTGGCAGCAGTAGCAAGGCATCATCCACTTCTTCGGGTTTCACGGGCTGAAGTTTGCATGGTCTACTAGTCCCTTGGACAAATTGTTTCCATGTGTCATTGATTTTCTTCATTCTTCTTTGCTTTGGATGAGTACAGAACCATTTTTTAATCTAGATGGTCACTTGCAAGTTTTTAATACTCTAGTCATCAAAGTAGAATGCAGAACGATGTTTTGTTCTATCCACCAAAGTAGAATGTAGAACAATATTTTTGTGGCATATTATGCCAACTGAGCATGCTATCCCCTGTGACCGTGGTCCTGAGCCCAAGTGTCCAACAACTCACTCTAGGGGGGTTGACTGTACTTAAGAAGTTATTGTAACTTTTCCCTCTGTTAGTTCTAGTTATATGGGCATTCTTACAGCATATACAAGTATGTACGTAGAAACATCATCTGCCAGCTCTATATATGGCCATAGGTATATTCAATTTTGCCTAGACGTATCTGATCATTCAGCCTGCCTACCCATCTAATTTACTGGTAGATTAATGTTGTTATCACTGATAATGCAGTATTACATACCTGAAAGGATTTATCTTTGTCTGTACCTCTTGTGCACCTCTCTCTGTCTTCTTTTTCCTTAATGTTATTGTGTAGGTCACTTGCTTTTGGTATGTTGCCTTTCCCTTCACCCAAATCAATACTTGTCTCTAGAGAAATTATATTCTTATAAACTACCTGGCCAACTGACTGGAAGAGATCCATATTTGTACCCATTCCAAAGAAAGGTGATCCCACACAATATGGAAATTATCAAACAATAGTGTTAATATCACATGCAAGTAAAATCTTACTGAAGATAATTCAAAAATGGTTGATATTTTTGAATGCCCTTTATTGACAAAGGGCTTCCAGAAATGAAAGCTGGATTCAGAAGAGGATGTGGATTGAGGGATATCATTGCTGATGTCAGATGCCTCTTAGTTGAAAGCAAAAATACCAGAAAGATGTTTACTTGTGTTTTATTGACTATGCAAAAACATCCGATTGTGTGGATCATGACTAGTTATGGATAACATTGAGAAGAATGGGAATTCCAGAATATTTGATTGTACTCATGAGGAGCCTGAACATAGATCAGGAGGCTATCATTTTAACAGAACAAGGGGATACCGCATAGTTCAAAATCAAGAAGGAAGTGTGTCAAGGATGTATCCTTTTGCCATATTTATTCAACTTGTACACTGAGCAAATAATATAAGAAAATGAGTTATATGAAGAAGAAAGTGGGATCAGGATTGGAGGAAGACTCACTAACAACTTGTAATATGCAGATGACACAACTTTGCTTGCTGAAAGTGAGGATGACGTAAAGTACTTACTGATGAAGATCAAAGACTACAGTCTGCAGTATGGATTACACCTCAACATAAAGAAAACAAAACCCTTACAACTAGTCCAATGAACAGCTTCACAGTGAATGGAGAAAAGATTGAAATTGTCAAGGATTTCTTATTACTTTGTTCTACAATCAGCACCAATGAAAGCAGCAGTCAAGACATTAGATGGCATATTGCATTGGGCATATCTGCTGCAAAATACCTCTTTCAAGTACTGAAGAACAAAGATTTCTGCTTCAAGACTAAGGTGTGCCTAATCTAAGCCATAGTATTTTCTGTTGTGTCTTATGCATGTGAGAGCTGGATAATGAATAAGGAAGACTGAAGAAGAGTTGATGCATTTGAGTTGTGGTATTGGAGAAGGATGCTAAGAGTACCATGGTCAGCTAAAAGGACTAACAAATCTGTCTTGCAAAAAGTGCAGCTGGAATGCTTCTTGGGAGCCAGAATGGCCAGATTTTGTCTCACCTACTTTGGTCATGTTGTCAGAAGGAACTATTCCCTGGAGAAGGATATCATGGTAGGTAAAGTGGAGGGTTGACAAAGAAGGGAAAGACCTTCAAAGAGATGGATAGACACAATGGCTGCAACAACGGGCTCAGGTATAGCAAGGATCGTGAGACTGGCGCAAGACCAGGCAATGTTTCCTTTCTTCTGTGCATAAGGTTGCTATGAGTCAGAGATGACTCAATGGTACCTAACAACATCAATGTAAGATAACTTGTATTTATTGGTATCTTATCATTTTCATTTGAGTAAATGGGTCATAGGCAACTAATTATTTTTTAATTCACTCAAGATTTGTAAAATTTCATTTAAGCTGTGCTTTTGAAAGAAAACTAAAATTGGATATTCATTAAAAAATGCCAAGCAAATATACAGGGTTATATGCTTAATTATGAACTAAAAAAAAAATCTAGGAAAAAATCTTCAAAGATATGTTTGATTATATCAGCCATACTACTTCACATGTGATAGTACTTAACAAGGTTACAAGTAAGGTAAATTTTCTGTCAAAGTTGGATTGGAACACAAGTTGTTTAAAATATTAATCTCTTAAAATAAATACTTTTCTCTTAAAAATTACTATTTTTCCCACTTTATCTCCTAATTAAGCACAGTTGAATCAACTAATAAGGGCTTTTAAAATTCTAACAAAAAAATTTCACCATGTGTCTGTCAGTTTGCCATACTGTGATGGTTTGCAAGTTGCCATGAGGCTGGAGGCTATGCCACTGGTATATCAAACACTAGCAGGGTCACCCATGGTGGACAGGCTTCACCAGATCTTCCAGACTAAGATAGACTTGGAAGAAGGAAGGGGCCATACATTGCTCAAAGAATTGGCCAATGAAAACCTTATGAACAGCAGTGAAATGTTGTCTAATACATTACTGGAAAACTTTATGAACAGCCTTAAAACATTGCCTGATATAGTGCCAGAAGATGATACCCTCAGGAAGGAAGGCACTCAAAATAGGACTGGGGAAGAGCTGCTTCCTGGGTAGAGCCAATCTTAATAATGTGGATGGAGTAAAGCTTTTGGGACCTCCATTTGCTGATGTAGCATGACTCAAAATGAGAAGCGACAGCTGTAAACAACCAATAATAATCAGAACATGGAATATATGAAATATGAATCTAGGAAAACTGGAAGTTGTCAAAAATGAAAGGGAACACATAAAGATTAGTATCCTAGGTACTAATGAGGAAGGTTGGACAATCTACTTCTGTAGTGATACAGCCTCAGAAACCCAAGGAGCGGTCGCTATGAGTTGGGTCTGACTCAACGGCACATAACAACAACAACAATGAGTTGAAATGGACTGGTTTTGACCAGCTGAATCAGACAACCATATGATTTACTATGGTGGGAATGACAAATAGCAGAGGAATGGCATATCATTAATTATCACAAGGAATGTTTCAAAATATATCCTGAAGTACAATGCTGTCAGTGGTAGGATAATATCCATATGTCTACAAGGAAGACCAGTTAATACTACTATTATGTAAATGGACTCACAGACCACAAAAGCCAAAAACAAGGAAATTGAAGATTTTTACCAACTTCTGCGTAAGAAATTGCCAAACATGTAATCAAGATGTGTTGATTATAATTGGTGACTGGAATGCAAGAGTTGGAAACTAAGAATCACTGGCAGTTGCAAAGTATGGCCATGGTGATAGAAATAATGCTGGAGTTCTCATGATAGAATTTTGCAAGATCAATGAATTATTCATTGCAAATACCATTTTTCAACAACATAAATGCTGGCTATCCACACAAACTTCACTAAACGGAGTACACAGGAATCAGGTTGACTACATCTGTGTCAAGAGGTGATGGAGAAGCTCAATATCTTCAACAAAACCAAGGCCAGTAGCTAACTGTGAAACAGACTATCAACTGCTCATATGCAAGTACAATTTGAAGCTGAAGACAATTAAAACAAGTCCATGAGAGCCAAACTATGATCTTGATTATATCCTCCTGAATTTAGGGACCATTTTAAAGAAGAGATTTGATGCACTGAACACCAATAACCGAAAACCAGAGGAATTGTGGGATGACATCAAGAACATCATCCATGAAGAAAGCAAAAGGTCATTAAAAAGACAGGAAGGGAAGAAAAGACTAACATGGATGTCAGAAGACACTGAAACTTGCCCTTTAGCAGAGAGTAGCTAAAGCAGATGAAGAAATGACAAGATAAAAGAACTGAACAGAAGATTTCAAAGAGCAACTTGAGAAGACAAAGTTAATTATTATCATGAAATGTGAAAAGATCTGGTTAGAAAACCCAAAGAAATGGTTGGCATTTCTTAAGCTGAAACAACCGAAGAAAAATTCAAGCCTTATGTTCCAGTATTGAAAGATTCTATTGGAAAAATATTGAATGATGCAGGAAACATCAAAAGAAGATGGAAGGAATACATAGAGTCTGTATCAAAAGGAATTGGTCGATGTTCATCTGTTTCAGGATGTGGCAAATGATCAAGAACCAATAGTGTTGAAGGAAGAAGTTGAAGCTGCACTGAAAGAATTGGTGATGATCAAGCTTCCAGAAGCAGATGAAATACTCATTGAGATGTTTCAACAAATGGATGCTGCACTGGAGGCACCCAGTCTTCTGTGCCAAGAAATTTGGAAGACAGCTGCTTGACCAACTTACTGGAAGAAATCCATCTTTGTACCCATTCCAAAGGGAGGTGATCCCACAGAATGTGGAAATTATCAAACAATATTATTAATATCACATGCAAGTAAAATCTTTCTGAAAATAATTCAAAAGCAGTTGCAGCAGTATATTGACAAAAACTTCCAGAAATGCAAGCTGGATTCAGAAGAGGAGTCATATGAAGGATATTAATTCTGATGTCAGATGAATCTTGACTGAAAGCAAAGAATACCAGAAAGATGTTTACTTGTGTTTTATTGACAATGCAAAAGCATTTGATTGTGTGGATCATAACAAATTATGGATAAGAAAAGAATGGGAATTCCAGAACACGTTATTGTGCTCATGAGGAACCTGTACACAGACCAGGAAGCTGTCTTTCAAACAAACAAGGGGATACTGAATGGTTTAAGATCATGAAGGGAGTGCATCAGGGTTGTATCATTTCACCATACTTATTCAATCTGTATGCTGAGCAAATGATTTGGGAAGCTGGACTGTATGACGAACAGCATGACATCAGGATTGGAGGAAGACTCATTAAACAACTTGCAGACAACACAACTTTGCTGAGAGTAAGGATGACTTGAAGCACTTACTGATGAAGATTGAAGGCTACAGTCTGTAGTATGGATTATTTCTCAACGTAAAGAAAATTAACATATAATAGGCCAAAAGCAACATCACAATAAATGGAGAAAACATTGAAATTGTCAAAGATTTCATACTACTCGGTTCCACAATCGAAACCTATGGAAACAATAGTCAAGATATCAGAGGGTGTATTACACTAGGCAGATCTGAAAAAAAAAAAAACCTCTTTCAAGTGCTGAAGAGCAAAAATGTCTCCTTGAAGACCAAGGTGCGCCTAGGTCCAGTCATGGTGTTTTCAATTGTCTCATACATATGTGAGAGCTGGACAAAGCATAAGGAAGAGCAAAGAAGAGTTGGTGGTTTTGAGTTGTGGTGATGGTGAAGAATATTGAAGGTACCATGGACTTCCAAAAGAACTAACAAATCTGTCCTGGAAAAAGTGCACCAGGAATGCTCCTTGGAAGCAAGAATGGCCAGACTTTGTCTCACCTACATTGTTCGTGTTGTCAGATAGGATTATGCTCTGGAGAAGGATATGATGCTTGATAAAGTGAAGGGTCAATGAAAAGGGGAAGGCCCTCAGTGACATGGATTGACATAGTGGCTGCAATGATGGCTCAAGTATAGCAAGAATTGTGAGGCTTGCATGGGACCAGGCAGTGTTTTGTTCTGCTGTGCATAGGGTTACTGTGAATCAGAGCTGATGTGATGACACCTAACAGGAACAACAACAGAGAAATCCATGCTTATTTGTTCAATTTGAAGTCTATCTTATTGGAATAACTCTTCTTTAGTCTGATAACATGTGAATTACATAATATCTGTGCATATAAAGTTCTATGACATGATACAGGGTCATAAAATTTTTATTTGCAAGGTATGGATATTGATTTGGACCATAAGATTAGAGAAATAGAAGGAATAATAAGTAAGCCTTCATTTTCCATCCTCTAGGATCTTTATGGAAGCTCTGGTGGCAGAGTGCCTAAGGCATTTGACGCTAACCAGAAGGTTGTCAGTTCAAACTCATCAGCCCTCCTCAGAAAGAAGGTTGGACAATCTACTTTCATAATGATACTGCCTTGGAAACCCCAGGAGGGGTTACTATGAGTCAGATCCACAGCAGTGAGTTTAGTTTAAGATCTTTATACAAAGTGTGAAAAAAAAAAAAAAAATGTTTGTGGAGGTAGATTGTCCCATCTTCTTTCTGTGAAGCACCTATTGAGTTTGAACCACCAACCTCCTGGTTAGTGGTCAAGTGCTTTAGGCATTGCACCACCAGAGCTCCTTATGCTAAGTGTTATTGTTGTTGTTGTTGTTATGTGCCATAGAGTCGGACCTGATTCATAGAGACCCCTCCTTGGGTTTCCGAGGCAGTATCACTACAGAAGTAGATTGCCCCATCTTCATTCCAAGGAGCAGCTGGTCGGTTTGAACCACCAGTCTTCTGATCAGCAGTCAAGTGCCTTAGCTACTATGCTACCAGAGGTCCGGGTAGCAACCTAAAATAAATACTGCATTTTTATCCTTCGATCCATTGTTTGTTTTTAACAAAGGAATAAATAATAATTCTAGGCTTCTCCACACCTTGTGGAAAATTATGTGTAATTCTGAAAATATACTTTCCTACCTTAACAATCCATGTGGATAAGAATGAGGAGCTATGGTAGAAACTAATAATAATTGATTGCTCTGTATTACAGACTGTAGTTGTCATTGTTAGTTACTAACAAGTTGGTTTTGACTCATAGCCACCTTATATATAACAGAGAAAAACATTGCTCAGTACTGTGCCATTTCACAGTTGTTGGTATAGGTATCCATTGTGTCAGTCCACCTCATTGAGGTTTGCTTCTTTTTCATTGGCACTCTGCTTTACCAGTAATATGTTCTTTTGTTGTGAATGTTTCTTCTTAATGACATGGCCAAAGAGAGTTGAAGTCTCATCATCTTTACTTATTAAGGGAAATTCTAGATATTTTACCTCTAAGACTAATTTGTTCTTTCTTTTCTTTTTTTTTTTTTTTTGCAAATGTATGATATATTCAATATTCTTCAAAAGTACTACATTTCACATGCTTCAATTCTTCTTCTGTCTTCCTTTTTCACCATCTAACTTTCACAGCACATAAGACCATGGTGTGACTTGAATAAGATGCATCTTAGTCATCAAAGAGACATCACTGATTTTTAAAATTTCTGAGAGATCATTTGCAATAGATTTTCCCACTGCAGCACATTATTTGATTTCTTGACTAGATAGATAGAGTTTCTGTTGGTGAAAAGTATGCTACATTTTTTTCTGGTCAGGGAATAGTAAATGAACCTTTTACAATTATTTGGCAAGAAAGAAAATAAAGCTATTCATTAAGTTCCAGATCTTGAGCCTACAATCTATTGAAGCACCCCATCTGGAAGATATACCTCTTTGCTTACCTAGTAATTAAGTATCGTAGAAGTGTCAGCAGCAAGTGATATATCTGTATCACCAACAAATGGAGTGAACTGGAGCAAGAATCCTATCAGACTCCAAGGTGGTATCCTGAAGCACACTTAGAAAAAAGATAAAAGCTTTCCTAGGAACAGAAGAGTGTATTCCCTTTGATTGTGATGATTTTACTCATATTTATTTACAAAGGCTCTGTGATAGACTGACACTTCAAAATATAATTTTTCTGAGTTAATGCTCCTAACTCAAGAGCCTGAATTTTTATACTAATCATGGATCTTATTGAAAGATTGAAGATCTTGGAAGTCAAGAGAAAAGTACAGTTCTATACAAATTTTTCATTATACTTTTGGTTATGACAAAAATTGTTTTGTAGCTAGCCCAAACTTTCTTCAAGTGGGACACTTCCAGGCAATCAAGTGATAAAAGATAATGTAGATCAGATTCAGAATATCATGCTAAATAAATATCTACAATTATGAGTGTATTTGTTTAACTCACAACAGAAGACTTGTGGATGCTAAGATTATATATTTTTGTCAGTATAGTTTTGTGATACTAGAAATGGGCAGAAAATAATTGAATTTTAAAAATTCCTTTGCTTGGCTAACAGAGAACCTGGAACCATTTGTCTTGTGTCCACAAGACAGTGTGGTCAGCAGGACAGAGGCAATATCTGTCACTTGGGAACTAAAAACAACAAATGGGAAGCCCGAAACTGACAGGCTGTAGCTCACAACTACCCAAACTCTGCCCTCAGATACTCTCAGGCAGTTCCCGCTGGGACTTTAGCTGGAAGTCAATTGAATTTCAGGACCTGAAAGGATCTCTTGGTCTACTGGGAGCAACTATTCTCAGCTGAAACATAGACACGGAGTTTTAGATAATAATCAGACACTAACAGTAACCATCTGGGTAAAAATACATTTTTTTTTTTTCCTTTATACCCAAACACAAGCCTGGGACATGTATCCAAAAGTAATAAACTAAAATGACATCTTCAGCCTTCATTCCATATTAATTAGAAATCACACATCTTTTATGGGTGACTCACTTAGTATTCCTGTCAGAAATGGTAATCTTACAAAGGGAGAACCCTCACTCTGTGAGAATCCAAGCCCTCTGACCCCTACCACCCAGGAGAAGAGGAAGTACATATGTAAAGGCCATGATTATAAAATGAATTATTGAGGAGAAGAGTCAATTCCAAATAATCACCCCATTCAGAAACAGCTTCTATCACACTGTGGCCAAAAGTGGTCCAGCAAAATGTCATACATATGGAAATTCTTAAGTGCAAAGGGATGAAGATGAATTCTTCATTTGAATCAATCCACTAGAAATGGTTTATGATAACCAATGATCTACACATATTTGTATAACACTTATTTTTAGAAAAAGGCAATAAAATAAAAGAGATTATTTACAATATAACTATAAATGAAAAACACAAATGTAATCATAAACATAAATTTCCATCCCTATGCCCCAAAAGAACTCTTAAACAAAGTTGAATTGGTGTGAGGTTATTAATCTGGAAAGGTTTAGGGATAAGGTAAATTTTAAATAAATATTTCATGAAAAGAAATATTGTCATGGAGAGAAAGAAAATGGCATCATGGAAGAAAAAATTACACTGTGAAGAAATACCCTAAAGTCATGGGAAATTTAGCTAGTGTTTTTTTTCTCAAAGTAAGACTCCCTTGAGTGCATGAAAAGAAACAAAAAGAGGGTAGATCATCAAAGTTGCAGTTGCATAATGGAAGGTTTAGAATTAATGAGAAAGGAAACAAAAATCCACTATACATGGATTTATAAACATGCGTATAGTAAATGTAAATATCAAGTAACTTGTGGAAAATAAAACTTAAGAAAATTACTTTTTCCATAAAGAAAACATATACACATTAGCACTATATTTCTATTAGCTCACATTTTTCAAGTTATTTTTGTGAAGAACTATATAATACACCATGTCCAAAATCATGTAAATTATCATTTTTCAACTCTTGCTGTTGGCATAGTTGAGTTCAAATAGAATCTTGAAACAGGATATGGCCATAAATACCTTTAGTAGCTTGTTTGTGACATGCATACTGTACTATGTTTTTCCTAGTCTCAAATATTTGCTCCATCATGAGCCAAATATACAGAACCTACTGAATAATTAGTTGTCAGGATAAAACTCTGTTAGTAGAGAAACACAGGTGGTGAATATCTACTCTGGTGAACTATCTTGGAACAAAGAAATTTTCTACTCACTACACTCATTAAATTTGCTTGTATCCCCCCAAAAAAATGGATTAGATAGTCATACTTGGAAATACTTTGTATCGAGCTAGAGAATACATTTGGCAGTATCTCTGAATCCAAAATGACTCAGAGTTTGACATCCTTGATGAAATTTGATGTTGTAGCTTCTTGGATTTAATTTGTAGACAATTTTTACAAAGTTTATTTTAAAGAAAATGGAAAGGGAGAAAGAGGGTTGATGGAAGGAGGGAGAGAGGGAAGAAGGGAGGGTAAAAAGAAAAGGAGAGGAGTAAGGGAGGGAGCAAGAAAGGGAAGGACATATTTTAGACTCAGGGACGTTCTTAAGAGGTCTCCAGAACAGATCAAATTCATTTGTCCTTGTCTCAGGCAATGCAAAAGTTATCATCTGTCAATAGTGGTTGTAGTCATGGTGGATCCTTTTAGTCATGACCACTTGAGTACATTGGTGAAGAAAAGCAAACAAAAAATCCTAATTCTAAATGAAAGAATGGTTGTCATCAAAACATGAGAACCAATATCTGTATCTTATTGAAGACTCATCAAGATTGAAATTGTAAGGAAACATAAACCCACCTGGTTATTCAGTGACAATGATATGATGAATGATTCCAAATACCAAAATAAATAATAAACCTTCCTGTCAAAGATATACATATAGAAGAAAAATTCTTAGTTAACCATCCAGCATTAAAATGATTTTACCGTGAAAGCATGATTGTTATTTCTCTCTTTATCCAAGCTTCTAGTTCCCAAAATTTAAATAATTCCTTTTTATGAATGTCTATTGCAATTTTTTAAATTATATGGACCTCATAATTTATATATAT
>NW_006922216.1:1274931-1282991 GCF_000298275.1 Orycteropus afer afer | reverse complement strand
CCTCCTTGGGTTTCCGAGGCAGTATCACTACGGAAGTAGATTGCCCAATCTTCCTTTCAAGGAGTGGCTGGGGGGTTTGAACCGCCAGCCTTCTGGTTAGCAGTCAAGTGCCTTAGCCACTATGCTACCAGAAATTGTATGGTGCTATGTAATATTTTATATTCTCTACAGCAAATGTAAGGAGCTCTGGTGGTGTAGTGCCTAAGGCATTTGACTGCTAACCAGAAGGCTGGTGGTTCAAAACCATAAGCTACTCTTTTGAAGGAAGTTTAGGCAATCTACTTCCATAGAGATACCGCCTCAGAAGTCCAAGAAAGGATGGCAATGAATCCAATCCACTGGACAGCAGTGGGTTTTTTTGTTTGTTTGTTTGTTTTATTTTTAACAGCAAATGCGTAAATGAAAGTTCTGTCTTAGAGGTACATAAGTGATCTCTACATTTTCTAAAATAAAGTTTCAAAGATTGAAAACTGTTATTACCAATATTTTTTTTTTTAATCAGCTGATACTTACAGGAAGATAATTCTCTGAAAAAGACATTTGTTCCTGTTTAGTTATATATGCATTAACTACTTCACCATAAATTTCTGCCCTGGAAAACTATTAGTAGGGCTTTTTAAAAATTACATTTTCAGAAATAATGTTAGTGCCTAAAAGTGCTATTTATTGCCCAGAAATATTGAGATATGATTTCAAGTTAATTGTTCAATAGTATTTAGCACAGAGAGTGGAAGATAAGGCATCTAATTGATGCATTAGTACTCATTCCCACCTCCAAAATTTTCAGGATGCATTTTTTAACCGCCTTCATTTTCTTTGCAGGGGAGCTACTCTTTGCAGTGAATGAAAGAGTCACTATTTGTTACATCTCACATTTACTTAGCAAGAACCATTATCATTCAGGTACTCATCTTCAGAGAATAACAGATATGTATAGAGTAATGATGGCCTTCATGATAAGTATAATTCCTTGGGTAAGCAGCGCTTGTTTTATTAAGTGCTTTCCATTTTGCCTTGGGACCTTGTTGACTTGAGCAGATTTTTTTTTCCTAAAGTGAACAGATGACTGTTTTGTATTTATTATTGTATATTGTTCATTTACAGTGTTGAGGAAATCAATGGATTTCTTTTCTCCTTGTCCTTAGTAACCTTCATTTTGATTTTGATGTAAATAATTACTTTTGAAGAATATGAATGAATTGAATTACAGTACTACTTTCTGTGATTCTGTGGAGTGAAAATATGTCAGGCTTTCCATCATACACATCTATTTCTAAAACTTTATGCAACCATTTAAAAAAAGCTTCCTGGGCTGCAATTAAACATTTCATCTTGAACTTCCTTCTTCATTTTTTCTTCTACCCATTTAAGTCTTGGGGGAAAAGTTGGAAAGTATTTTGAAAAAAATATTCTATTGCTAAGAATGGCAGATGCAAAAAAAAAAAAAAAAAGTATTGTTAAATGAAGAATAGTTACATCAAGGTTAATTGTACTTTTAAATAATGTGCTAAATGATGTTTGCTCGAAGGATTTTTCTCTAACAGCAGCAACAATAGAACTATGCATTTAAAAATCTATCATTTGCAAACACAACTGCACCCCAGTAAAAGATCTCAGTCCCCAGGTTATAGAATGTTCTGAATAGAAAGTTAAGATGAAGGTGTGATATTAGAGCTCCTTCCCCCATACTAGGAGCTCTGGTAGCATCTCTTCCTTCAACACTTGCATCCAGAACTTGCCAGAGTTAACACAAGGTTACTGAAAAAAGCAAAGCCTCTGGGATCCAAGGACTGGAGTTTAAACTGTGGCTGTAGCTAGAAATTAAGAGAGTTGAATTTTCTCTCTGAATCTCAGGACACTCCTCTAGAGAAGCTGACACCTAAAAATACTTTATAGAATGCCTTACCTACATTACATACTGGTTATCTGAACACTGAGTTTTTTAAATGAAAAGCCACTAGCCTAAATTAGAGCATTCATTTTATGCCCAGATAGTTTTCCTTTGTAATAAAAATTCTTCCTTCATTGAATTTTGAAGATAAATATCAAATCAACTTGATTGGGATTAAGAAAAAAAAAAGTTTCCATTGTTGATAGTCTGTTGTTGTTGTTATGTGCCATCGAGTCGGACCCGACTCATAGCGACCCCTCCTTGGGTTTTCGAGGCAGTATCACTACAGAAGTAGATTGCCCCATCTTCCTTCCGAGGAGTGGCTGGTGGGTTTGAACCACCAGCCTTCTGGTTAGCAGTCAAGTGCCTTAGCCACTATGCTACCAGAGCTCCCTGTTGATAGTCTATACCTCTAAAATACCAAAGGGCAGTTTCCCACTTGGATCTGTTGCACCTGTCCACACATTGTTCATGCATCATATCATAGTGTGTACAGGAATAATCTGTGACCAGTGTACACTGACCCTGTCATACAGTGATTGATGTTCACTGTATGGGGCTTTTGTGATCGATCAGTGCTTGTGCCATTCTCCTTACAAAATACTTTGACTATTATCTCAGAATGTAAGCACTAGTTTATTTTTCTGTCACTCACATAACTGTGAGCTTCTTTATTATAATAGTCTTTAGATGCTTACTTAATTATATATATATATATATATATATATATATATATATACATATATATGTGTGTGTGTGTGTGTGTGTATATGTGTATATATATATATATATACACATATAATTCTACCACCTAACTATATCCATGAGAGCTCTGGTGATATAGTGCTTAAGGCATTTGACTGCTAACCAAAAGATTGGCAGTTCAAGTCTATCAGTCACTCCTTAGCAGAGTGGTCAATCTACTTCTGTAAAGATTTACCACCTCAGAAACCCAAAGGGGGTCACTGTGAGTCAGAATCTAATGGATGGCAGTGAGTTTGGTTTTTGGTTTAACTACATCCAAGCATGCTTAATTATAAATATTCCTAAATAGTACCAAAATATCAACTACAAAAGAGTAAAGGCAATTTTATGAATAAATAATATAGTTTTTTTTTTTTTCAACAAATGGTGCTGGAACACCTCGACTCCACATATAATCAATCAATCAATCAATCACCAAACCTAGACACAGAGCTTATACCTTTCACAAAAATCAACACAGAACAAAGCATAGACCTAAATGGAAGCACAAAATTATAGAACTTCTAGAAGATAATATAGGAGAAAATCTAAGAGACCTTGAGTGTGCTGATTACTTTAAAATATCAAAAATATAATCCATAAAAGAAAAAATTAATAGGTTGGGCTTCCTTAAAACTGAGAAATTATCTCCTCTTCAAAAAGCACTTAAAAGAATGAAAAGACAAGCCAGGAACTGGGAGAAAACATTTGCATAACACATAACAGATAATGGACTTGCATCTAAAATATACAAATAACTCTGAAAACAACAAGAAGGAAACAACTCAATTACAAAATGAACAAAAGATCTAAGCCCATACCTCATCAAAGAAGATATCAGATGGCAAATATGAAAAACTCACAATATTATATGTTATTACCAAAACCAAGCCCACTGTCATCAAGTCGATTCTAAATTACAGTGACCCCCATAAGGTTTCCAAAGCTGTAAATCTTTATGGAAGTAGATTGACTCATCTTCCTCTCACAGAGAAGCTGGAGGATTTGAAGCCAAATTCCTTACCCATTGCACCACCAGTGTTCCTCATTCATATGTCATTAAGGAATTACGAATTAAAACCACAGTGAGATATCACTACATATCTATTAAAACTGCTAAAGCCCAAAACACTAATAACACCAAATGCTGATGAGGATATGGACCAATAGGAATTCTCATTCATTGCTAGTGGAATTGTAATATGGCATAATTACTTTAGAAAACAGTCTAACAGTTTCCTACAAATATAAGCTAAGCTTACCAAGCCATCAGCCAATTGTGCTCCTAGGTATTCAACCAAATTAATTGACATCACACGATTGCTTATAGCAGCTTTATTTTTAATTGCCAAAAGTTGGAAGCAGCCAAGATATCCTTCAATAAATTAATAAGTAACCTATGACATGTCCGTATAATGGAGTATTATACAGCAATAAAGAGAAATGAGCTATCAAGCTATAAAAAGACATGAAGGAAACTTACATACATATTGCAAGTAAAAGAAGTCAGTGTTAAATTTTACATACTGTATGTTCCAAATATATGACATTATGAAAAAGGTAAAACTATAGAAATAAAAAAAAGATCAGTGGTCGGTAGGCAATCAGGGGGAAGGAAATGGAAGGATGAATAAGTGAACACTGAACATTTTTAGAGTAGTGAAGCTGTTCTTTGTGATCCATCACATTATGCATTTATCATAGAATTGTACAACACAAAAAAAATCAACCTTAATTTAAACCATGGACTTTACTGACTAATAATGTATCAGTATTTGTTTACCAGTTGTAATAAATGTACCACAGGAATGTACCATGTTCATAATAAGAGAACAGTGTGCAAGGGGAAAAGGACTGTATGAGAATGCTAGTTTCTTCACAATTTTGCTGAAAATTGAATATTGCTTAAAAAAAAATCTCACTGCTGTCGAGTCAGATCTGACTCATAGCTACCACCTTGGGTTTTCAAAGTGGTATCTCTATGGAAGTAGATTGTCCAATCTTCCTTCTGAGAGGTGGTTGGTGGATTTGAACTGCCAGCCTTCTGGTTAGGAGTCAAATGCCTTATGCACCACACCACCAGAGCTCCCTTTAAAAAATAAATTCTATTGAAAACAGCAAAAAATATTTATTTATCTTTTCTTGATCCATTAACTGATTTATTTGTTTAATAAACATTTATTAAGTATGTAAGGAGCCTTGATGGTGTATCACTTAAAATTCTCTGCTATTAACCAACAGGTCAGTGGTTTGAACCCACTAGCTGCTCTGCAAGAGAAATATATCCAAGCCTACTTCAGTAAAAATTACAACCTTGAAAACCCTATGAGTTTCTATGTGTTATAAGGTTGCTATGAGTCTGGGAATTGGGATGGACTCCACTGCAAGAGATTTTGTTTGTTTTAATACATGGAAGTGAATGTGATACAGTCACCAACATAAATATTGTTCACCTTTCATAAAGTGTAACAGAGAAGGTAAACATTAAATAAAGAATTGCCACAAAACTGGGTGACTATTACAAGAGAATTTGAAAGGCTTCCCTGGGAAGCATGTAGACAACTTCAGTGGGTCTAGATCTTTCAATAAAAGTGAGTAATAAAGTGCTCACCTATTTTGCTAATGTATGTGGAAAGGTTGGACAATTTTTATAATCAGTAATAATACAATAGTTTCTCCTATGAATCTATACCTAAACTCTCTTATTTTACCTTTTCTCACTCAGTTATCTTTCAAATGTTGCACAAAATATGCAGTGGTGCGAAATCAGTAAGAGGAAGTTATTGGTCATAGCAGAAATATTACCTGAAGCAATCCACATGCATCTGTAATTAGTTACAGAATAAGCACATAGGAAAGGGTGAGAAGGTAAATTTGCCAGGGATTGTGTTTTTTGTTAAATCTGTGACTTGCCAGTTAAACTTGTTTTGTAGAAATGTTCTCCTTTAAAAGACAAACGCAGTAATAGGTGTATGCTTCACATTGTTTTTCTCTCTTCCTTGATCACCTAAGCTTTCTTGCACATGAAAAGAGAGAAACAGGATGGCAAGCAATTTATCATTTCTCTAAAAAAAGCTACAGGAGGAAAAACAAAGACAAAACTCCCATGTAAAATCTGAGAGGAAAACTGGTTTCCTTTTAGTTGGTTTCCATTCTTGCTATTGTGTTTACAACATGCTCACAAATAAATGATTCCAATTTTCAGCCAGAATGTACATCTCAAATATACCATTCACTGAAAAACAAACAAACAAACAAATGTAAAGGCACAGAGAAATGATGCGCCCACCTTGTGCTGTGATAAAATGTTCTATTCGAAGCTGAATTAAAATAAGGTGTATTACCAACTAGGTTTAAGAAAAAAAAAAACTTGACTGAGAAGGGCTACTTTCTTGCCAATAGAAAGATGACCCCTCAAATGGAATTTTTCTTCTAATTCAGGTAGAATTATTGCAATGATACTGAAGATAAAAAATAATAATAATGTGCAAGTTACCTATCCATATGGAACCTTTACTGAACAGTTACTGGTAATTTGAACTCAATAAATATTGCCAGGCTCCTAAATGCCCAATGTAGCCCTAAGTCCTGTCACATGTATTAAAGACAATACATGTGACTTAAAGAGTTTCTTGGTTTGGTAGGAAAAATGAATAGATTAACATAACATTTAATTCAAGGAGTATATACTCACTGCCATTGAATCAATTCCAATTTAGAGTGACCCCCTTTGGGTTTCCAAGGTATAAATCTTTACAGAAGTAGATTGCCTAGACTTCCTTCTGCGGAGTGGTAGGTGGATTTGAACCGCCAACTTTCTGGTTAGCAGTCAAATGCCTTAGGCACTACACCACCAGAGCTCCTTCAAGGAGTATATGAGAATGGAAATATGGAAATAATAGCCTTTTTGTATAATATTTCTTATTGACGGAGGGTAGATACATAAATAGAATTGATGATGATAATATTGTAATGCTGAATATTAAGTGTGGTCTGGGACACTGGTAAAGGAGCTCTGTTGGCGTAGTGGATAAAGCATCTGGTTGCTAACCAGAAGGTCAGTGTTTAAACTCACCAGTTGCTCCATGGAAGAAAGATGGGGCAATTTACTTTCATAAAGATTCACAGCCTTGGTAACCCAACGGGGGTTGCTATGAGTCAGAATCAACCCAATGGCAATGATTTTTTTCCCCTATTGGGAGGGTGGGACACTGATGGCTAGGAATTGCCATTGTTGAGCAGAGTGGGACAGTTTACTTGGGTGATTCGGCTACCCCTAAGCTGGAAGGCAGCCCAATGAGTAAAGGAAGAGGGACAGTGTTAGATATTCCAGAGAAAATGGAGAGACACTAAGTAAGGGTCAAACTTTGCTCAATTCATGTGTTAGGCCAGTAAATTATTTAGTCAGGATTTTTCCTGCATTAGTGATAACACAGTTGGACTAATTTAGTCAAAATATGCAATTTATTGTATTGCATAACTAAAAAGAACAGAACATCCATGAGGCTATCATGAATCTATTTCTTTCTTTAAGCTTGGCTCTACACTCTTCTGTAATGGCATCTTTCAGGTGCAAGCTTAGGCCAACACAATTAATAAGCTATCACATCTCTAGATTTATACTCTATCAGAAAGCAAGAAGAGAATTGTCTTTCTCCAAAGGTGATGACCATTGAAATTCTGATAAATCAAAGATATGCCTGTGACACATTCTTGCATCCTCATACCAGAGCCAATCATTTTGTTTCTATTAGGAATTGTTTTCAGCTGCAGTAAGATGGTGCTTGAAAGAAGTAAATAAATACTATGTCCACTACAAACCCATGGTGTGAGAATTGGAAAGAAAGACACAAAATTCCCATTATTTATATTTGGTAAAATTATATGAATAAAAAATTGTAGCATTTAGAGAAATTTTTGTAAGTAATGTGAATGATTGGCAAGAGTGCTGGATAAAAGAATGCATAGCAATTGATTGCAATCCTATACTGCAACCACAGGGAATGTGAAAATACTATTTAATAAAATACATAATTTTATATAGCAACAGAAATATAAGATACTAGACTAAACATAATAAGAGATTTAAATGACATTAATTGAAAAATTGCAATGTTTTATTAAAATAAATGTAAACATACATGTTCATGGATAAAAAGAGCTAATAGCATAGATTATTAGTGAGATCCAGGCAGGTAAGTATACAATAGCAGAAAGTAGATGCAATATACTAAACTCAGGATCATCAAATTAAATTTGGCCCACCACCTGCTTTTGTAAATAATTTTTTTATTGGAGCACAGTCATGTTTATGTGTTTATATACCACCTATAGCTGCTTTTATGCTACAAATGCAGAGCTGAGAAGTTGCACGTGAAACCTCATAGCCACCAAAGTCATTTATCAAAAATGATTGCCAAACTCT
>NW_006922216.1:1252824-1267616 GCF_000298275.1 Orycteropus afer afer | reverse complement strand
TCTGTGTCTGTGTTAATTGGTTTCCCTTTTCTTTGTTGAAGAGGGTCTGTGCAATCCTTCTGCCTAGTCCGCCATCTTGCCCCGCCTCCCTAAAGATACAAATTTTGTCTCAATTACTTAAAGGTAAAAATCACCCCACAAAAGGGAATTGCACAAACACTTTTATCTTTTTATCATTCTTTATAAGACAAGAGACACTGTATTATCTTAAAGAGCCAATTATATGACACTCTAACACTCAACAACTCAACCATTCTGTAAAGTATCTGTTTTACACTAATCACTGATTAAAAAAAAATAAAAACCTGTTACCTTGGAGTCAATTCCAATTCACAGAGACCATAATTGATACAAATGTATAAAAATATTTGATCCAAATTTTTTCTGTAAATATTCACCCACATCACAATAATAAGTAAAATAGAATAAAATAAAATAAATGCTAGAAATAGAGATACCATATGATCCAACAATCCCACTACTAGGTATATATCCTAGAGGAATAAGAACTATGACACGAATAGACAGATTTATGCCCATGTTGGTTGCAGCATTATTCACAAGAGCAAAAAGATGCACATCCTGAGTGCATCCTATTGTACTGGCACAACAGAGATTTTCCCAGGAAAGGAGTCCATATAAAGTGAGCAGACGATTGAAGTAGACCTTGCTGGAGGGCTAGGCATGGAGGGAGGAGACTGAGGAGCTGATGAGCTGTCATTTGGGTGGGAAATTACAACAGACTTAACTCTCCAAGACTCAAAGATAGTGTTTATTGTAGATCAGCAATTCCTCTTTGGGGCTGACTGTGTCTCCGCTAGGTGACACTGGCTATGTATGGGTACATTTTTCGTTGTCACAGCTGGGGAGTACTACTAGCATCTAGTGGGTAGCATCTAGGACGCTGGTGTTGTTGTCGTTGTTATATGCCATTGAGTCTTACCTGACTCATAGCAACCCCTCCTTGAGTTTCCAAAGAGGTATCATTACGGAAGTAGATGGCCCAACCTTCCTTCTGAGAAGTGGCACCTGGTAAACACCCTATAACACACAAGGTGGCCTCCTAGAACAAAAAAATCATGCAGTCCAAAATGTCAACAGTGCTGAGGTTGGGAGACCCTGGTCAAGATGGTAGATATGAAGACCAATGTTGAAATGAAGTGGCTATGACTGCAAAGAAGGGATGTCACTCCTTGTCCATTCACCAAAGTATCAGGGTAAACATTCCTAGATGTTGCCCCTCCCCTCTTCCCACTAACTGAGGGAACACAACCTGAGTTCTCTGTCAGTCACACTCAACATTCCACTGGAGATGAGGGCTGCTGCAAGACAATGACTCTATCTACTAATGTAATCACTGTTTCTTCCTTACTACTATCTGTACAGAAAATTGCATGGGTTATTTCATCAGATGGTGTGTTAAATGAGTGTGGGCACTCATATGTAATGCAATGTGACAAGAACTATTATTGAAAGGAACTTGGATGTAAAAATAGAGAGATTGTCACTGAAGAGAAAGACACAAAAAATGACATCTCTTGGGTCAATGTACAGTTTCACAGTCACATACTGAGCTAGAATTTTGAATCAGTTAAATATATATATATAACCTCAAGTTTTCTACAATTAGGAAAGAATATTCTAAAAGCCTTGAGATTAGAACTGTGTATGTAGTGAATCTTCTTTCTGAGGAGTGGCTGGTGAGTTTGAGCCACCAGCCTTCTGGTTAGCAGTCAAGTGCTTTAGGCACTACGTCACCAGAGCTCCTGTATATGTACTGAATATAATGTCTAGGAAAAACTAAGTGATATTTATTCAAAATAGTATAATAATATTTTGAAAAGTTCTATGATTAATACAAACCAAATCTGAAACCCACTGTCATCAATTCGATTCTAACTCATAGAGACTCTATAGAACACAGTAGAACTGATCCATGGGGTTTTCAAAGCTGTAAATCTTTACAGAAGCAGAATGTTTCATCCATCTCCCATGGAGAGGCTAGTGGGTTTGATCCTCTGATTTTTGGTTAACAGACAAATGCTTTAACCACTGTGCCAGCAGAGCTCATTCAATCTTATCCCAGTTCAGAGAAAAGAGAGAGAGACTTAGCAAAAATCAGCAAGGCTTCAAGAAAACATATTGTCCACTCAGAGACTATTCAGTAAAAAGAGAAGAGAGCATAAAGAAAAATATAAGAGAGGTGTACACTGGGGTGAGCTTAATCTAGCTGTGGTCCTTGAATCCTAAAAGGGTTTGGCTAGGGGAAGAGGGAAGGCCAACAATGTGGTGGGGAAGATAATGTTAAGAAATACGCTGGTTTGTAAGATTCACTTTACCATCAGATGATACAATCAGTCAAAGCCAATTTACATGACTCTCTGAGAAAATAGATGAGAAGTAGCTAGAGCGATCTTTAACATACGGTAACACATAACATGAAGTCCCCCAATTGGTGCAAATGGTCAGTGTGCTGCTAACTGAAAGATTACAGGCTGGACTCTACTCAGAAGCATCTCAGATAAAGTCCTAGTACTCTACTTTGAAAACCCTATGGAAATAGTGAGAATGGGTGCACAACTTGAAGAATGTAATCAGTATTACTGAATTGTAAATGTAGAAACTGTTGGTATGGGTTTTGTTATATATGTTTTCATCACAATTTTTTAAAAAAATAAATGAAATAGAGCAAGATCAAGTAAAACAAACAAACAACAACAACAACAAAAATAGAGAGCACATTTCTCTGACACACTGACACATATGGCATCACCATGACTCAGGATTAACTCAATGAAAACTGAAATACATAAGATATATCATTGTCTTGCTTATAAAATTGGCATCTTCTCTATATTTTTGTTAAATGATACCTCATTTGTAAAATTATTACAAATATGGAAATTGGATTTTCTTTATTTTTGTGTTTATTATTTTACAAATATTAGAGGAAAAGATTGGACTTTAGTTCAGAAGTAATCAATAGAATCTAGAAATAGAGAAACTCAGTTATAATATTCATCACGTTAAAGTAAGCTTTTCCACCCTTCATATTTCTGTTATTTTTTTGTTTGTTCTAAATATTTCCAAATAAAGACCCGGTTCTTATCACATGCTAAGAAGATGGTTGAGAACTAATGACAGTTCTAACAATTCAAATATGAGGCCTCCAATCCTTGCTTCTGTATCATGAGGTGTGGAATTTGGGGTTTGGTTTTAGGTTATAGGTTACATTCCAGAAGAAAGTGCCCAATGCCCTTTCTAAGTGTCCTGAAATAAAAACCTTCCTCCTGTAAGTCCTCTCTCTGTTGCTGGGATTAAAGAACAAGGAAGTGGATCAATTACACCCAACATGCTGTTTTTGACACTAAGATTCATAAGAAACATTAAATTAACAGACAATACAATTCCTACTGTATGTTTGTTATCTATTATTTCTTCTACTTGTATAAAGAGATATATATTCAGGTTAATGCTCCAGAACAATTCTTTTAAATAGATATTTGCTGAAGAATGTGTGAAAAAAAAAAAATCTGATCCAGGTGCAGCAATTTCTAAAGACATTGGCTTTAGAAATTTCAGAGAGTTCTGCAGAGACATCCACACCTTAGTCATTGAGCACAATGTGAGTCATGCTTTTGGCACTTTAGTATATTGAGCTATTATAATTCATTATACAGTTTCTTTGATTGTGAAAAATATCTAAAAGAAGAAAAGATCCCACAGCAATCACTAGCTGTGTGACCTTTACCTTACTTGACTGGATATCTATTTCCTAATCTGGAAAGGGAAGGGAGTATAGATGACCTACATTTACAATTTTCTATTTCTATGAATTGAAGTAGCATGTTAATAATGCAGATGTATCTCAGCATAATTACAGACAAGTATAAAACTTCCATAATGTTAAATCATCTCAGCCTAGTCCCTTAGAGGAAACTACAGGTTTGTCATTTAATTACAATGACACACACAGTGACTATATTTCAAGCCTGGATTTTGAAGAGCTACGGGCAATGTTGTGCTAATATGTGCTCTAGGAGTCAAAACCCTTTAAGGCATTATTTTAGAGAAATAGGAGATTTAACTAAAATGTTAAAATAAGATTGCTTGAAGTAGAAGAGGACTGAAAGTATGAAAAAAAGAAAAAAAGCTTAGGTAGGATTGATTTAACTGTGGGCAAAATCTGTGTGAGTGGATAAGAGAGCAGGGTATACACAGTACAGCCCATGGCAAAAAATTAATTCTCTTGAAAGGTAAAAGAGTAGGCCAAGCTCATTTCAATGTTGCCAAGAGGAAAGGAATGAAATAGAATTCCAGGGAGCATGAAAATTAATAATACAGTATGTAAAACTAAATGTAATCCTAAAACCACCATGTTTCATATTAATAACTCTGAAATGTAATCTGTATGGGTAATAATTATAAATTTAGAGATAAACTTTTAAAAATATTTTAGTTTTCTTCTTATTGTCTTTAAAAAAGGGACTCTGGTGGTGCAGTGGTTAAATCACTTGGCTGCTAACCAAATGGTCAGCGATTCAAATGAATACAGCTGCTTCTGTAAAGATTTACAGCCTTGGAAACCCTATGGGGCAGTTCTACTCTGTCCTACAGGGTTGCTATGAGTCAAATCATGTTGATGGCAATGAATTTACTATTATTATTTTTGTGATCACATAGCCTAATGATGTTTCACTGTCAGATGTGTAGAAATTACAGTTGAAGGCTTATAGAGCTAACGGGAAAAATGACAGTTAAAGTGTATCTTTTGCCTTGAAAGTGTACATCAAACCATATAATATAAATTGTTTGCTTCCCAGGTATAAATCAGACCCTTTTTAATAGGACTTGTACAAGGCTGCTTTATAAACTAAAAACAAAAACAAAAACAAAAACTTAAATTAGGTATGTGACCTTTGGCAAATTCTATATTTTTCCTTAATTTCAGCTGTTTCATTCTGTTGGATAATGCTTCATTCTGTTGGATTAATCCAAGGGTCCACTTTCCAGCCTTGTCCACCCAGCTGTCAGCCCTTAGATGCTGATCTGTATAGATTACATCTCAGGATTCCATAGTATTTGGACTATTGTTGGGTTTGTGGAAAAGGAAACTGAGACAGAAGGGCAGAGAGTTGGAAGAATGTGATATCAGGATGTTTATTCCCTTGTGTCCATTGATCAAGGGGCACCGTAATTCCCAAGGTGACATTTTCTACATATTTATCTCCTTCCACTTTCTGGTCCTTGCTTGCTCCCTTCATACCTTCAATTCCAGGACTGATAACAATTCTTCCGCTGTCATCAGAGTCTTTCAATACATTTGGTTTGCCTATTCCACACAATAGTAAATAGTTCCTAATGAGAGAGTAGCACTGTTTCCTATTAGAACCTCACCTGACCCATCTCTTTTTAAATGCAGATGATAAAATCACCTCACAAAGTTAAGAGTATTGCATAGTACAATATCGGTGGTACAAAGTGTTCAATTAATATTAGGTTCCCTAGAAAATAAAGTATGAAAAAAGATTAAATGCTAATGCTTTATTTTGGGAGGAGTAATCCTAACCAGTAAAAGTGAAAGGAAAGGAACTGAGTCTAGAAAGGATGAGAAGGAATTGAAAAATGATGTGGTACCTCACTGGCCAGTGGTTCATGAAAACTTGCAAGGAAATATATTCAATTTTTGACAGGTGAATACAGAATGCAAAAATTTTCTAGGTAGGCTGAAAGAAAACAAAACTAAACAGAACTATATCTTAGAGCAATTTTATAGAAAGGGAACAAAAGGAAATATTTTCTGAATCCTTTCCTATCTTGTTTTCCTTTGGTCAAATTTGATCTCAAAGTGACTCCCCATGCTTCCAGATTGGATCATCCAGCAGCTTCAGTAGGTATTTGGGAAATCAGATTCTAGGTAAGGTGGGATGGCTTTTCATTTGTTCCCAGAAAGGGCAAACAAAGACAGAGGTACAAGGTCATTTTCAGCAACAGTTGAGGCAATGAAATAGGCAATGGGCATGGCAGGCAGGTGCAACAGAAAGAAGTACTGAGAAAATGTATAAGATATGTCTTATATTTGGATAAGGCCATTATTATTATGTGTAGTACTATCTATATCTTATATGCTAATCATTTTCATCTGAATCATGCTACATTCTGTACCTTACCTTGTTCCTCAGTCCTTACTCTAGGAGTGAATTTACCATGTAAGACAACATACCATGTGACTCTACTCAGGCAACAGACAATTTGGATGGTAAGAGACATGGAGATAGGATCTGAGACATCTGAGAAATTTCTGGTTAATATAAATTTTATTATATAGATTTTATAAGAATAAAGTCCTTTCAGGGATTTTAGAATTGGGATATTAGGAGAGTGGTTTAGAAAGATGGTACTGGACACTTAGAATATTTTTAAAGTCAATCATAGTGACTACTTGAACTGAAAGTCAGATCAAAACTGAGATAAGAATCTATATAGCACTTTGAGGAATGGTAGTAATCCTGGCTCTGATTCTAGGTTACACACTAGGTATAAGCCACTTTTATGGAGAAATAGAGAATCCACAAAAATACAAAGAGGGCTGGTATGTACAATGTGGAAGAAAAATGAAGCCAATCTTCAAAGACAAGCAGAGACAAGAGGCCATTAACTCTACAAGGAGTGGAAAAGTAGGCTTGGCTTCAGTTCTTTTGTTCATCCATCAGTTCTTTTGTGGCACTTTGCTTTCTATACTTATATTTGTAAAATTTCAGAATACTCTTTATGTTAGTCAAAGCATCTAAAGTTATAAGTTACAGTCCCTACTCAAACCAGCATAAGCAAAAACAAACAACAAAAATATTATATACGTTCATATGTCCTGGACTACCTATGTTACATCTATCTTCAAGTGTGGATAGATCCAGGAAATTGATAATGTCATTGTTGATATATCTAATACTCTCCTTCCACTTCACTCTCAAAAAAAAAATAAATAAAATAAATAAAATAGAGCAAGATAAAGTAAAACAAACAAACAAACAACAACAACAACAAAAACTATAGAGCACAGTTCTCTGACACACTGACACATATAGGATCACCATGACTCAGGATTAACTCAATGAAAATTGAATGATATACTTTCAGTTGATATGTATATGAAATGAAATTTAATATATGTAAATATATGTAAATGTATGTAGTTTACGTAAATACATATATGTGATATATTAATTAATATATGTAATACATGTGATATTACATGTATTACATATATTACATGTAATGTATAAGTAAGGTATGTAATACATGTAAATATGCATAAATGAAAACTGAATGATATGCTTTCAACAAAATTAACTCAATGAAAACTCACTTTTCTTTCCTTTTTGTAGCCTTTGTTCTCAGACAAGCTATTTCCAAAGTTGCAGCAATGATGAAGCTTAATGATATTCAATGGTCTTGATTTCTGGAGAAAGAACCTTAAATTCCAATGTCCATATCATTTCCTCAAAAAGAACTCTTGATTGTCTTACCTTGAGTCAGTTCACCACTTTTGATCCCCTCAATGACTCCAGAGGGATAGGACATTCTAGACAGCCTAGCATAGTTCCCAAACACTTTAATTGTGAACGTAAATCCATGTGGTGATTCTATAAGGCAAGGAAAGAAAAATCCCTAAATGAAAAGATGCTGAGAAGACCAAAAAGGCAACATATTGATAATACTTGTCTAGTCTTTGAGACTCAATCCCTGGTTAGGGTAATCACTCTTCTTTCCTTCCATAGTTTCTCACATATTTAATTGTAAAAACAAAACCAAAACACTTTTCAACATCTAGTAATTTCCAACTCCAACCTCCTTGCTATATGTGGGGAACATATTAGTAAATAAATACAAAATTTCAATACAATACTGTAAGAGTGATACTAAATTATAAAGCAGATACAAAAAGACTAGCCAGGACATTTAGATGTTCTCCAATTCCTTTAGTTCTTTATGTGCTTTCACATAGATGCCATAAATACGAAGTATTGTCTTTGCTAAACTAATTACACTTCAAGGGGGGAAAAAAAAAAAAAGCAAGATGAAAGATCCTATGATGAGGTAAAAGGTAGATATCAATTGCTGTTCTTAAGTGCCAACCAGTCAGTTCCAACTCATAGTTACCCAGTGGACAACAGAACAAAACACTGCCTGGTCCTGCATCATCCTCACAATCCTTGCTATGCAATGCCCATTGGTGCAATGTGTCAAGACATCTTGTTGAGAGTCTTCCCTTTGTTTCACTGACCCTCTTCTTTACTAAACATGATATCCTTCTGTGGGGACTGATCCCTCCTGATAACACGCCCAAAGTACTCGAGACAAAGTCTCTCCCTCCTCGCTTCTAAGGAGCATTCTGCCTGTGTACTTCTTCCAAGACAGATTTGTTCATTCTTCTGGCAGTCCATGAAATGTTCCATGTTTTCCCCCAACACCATAATTCAAAGGTACCAGTTTTTCTTCAATGTTTCTTATTCATTGTATAATTTTCACTTGCATATAAGGTAATTTAAAATATCATGGCTTGTGTTAGGTGCATCTTAGTCCTCAAAGTGACATTTTTGCTTTTGCTCTTTAACACCTGAAAGATATCTTTTGCAGAAGATTTGTTGTTTGATTTCTTGACTGATACTTTCACAGGCATTGATTGTGGATCCATATAAAATGAAATCCTTAACAATTTCAAATGTTTTCTTTATTTTTCAGGATATTGCTTATTGATCCAGTTGTGAGAATTATTGTCTTCTTTAAAATGAGGTGTAATCCATACAGAAGGCTGTAATCTCTGATCTTTAGCAGTAAGTGCTTCAAGTTCTCTTCACTTTCAAGGATCCAGTTGTCCCATTTGTATATCACAAGCTGTTAACGAGTCTTCCTTCAATCCTGATGCCACATTCTTCTTCATATCGTCCAACTTCTTGGATTATTTGCTCAGCATACAGATTGAATAAGTATGGTGAAAGGATATAACCCTGACACACATCTTTCGTGATTTTTGAACTACAGGATATGTCTTTGTTCTGTTTGAAAGACTGGCTCATGGTCTATGTATAGGTTTTACATGAGCACAATGAAGTGTTTTGAAATTCTCATTCTTTGAAAAGTTATCCATTATTTTTTTACAATCCACAGAGCTGAATGAATGTCTTTACATAGTGAATGAAACACAGGTAGATATCTTACTGATCTTCTCTGCTTTCAGCTAAGATCCATTTGTCATCAGCAATGATATCCCTTATTCCATGTTCTTTTCTTAATCTTTATTGAATTTCTGGAATTTCCTTGTTGAGGTATTCCTATAACCATTTTTTAATTATCTTTGGCAAAATTTTAAATTATTTTCAGCAAATATTACTTGTGTGTGATATTAATGATATTGCTCAATAATTCCCATATTCTGTTGTATGCTCTTCTTTGAAATGGGCACAACTATGGATCACTCTCTGTTGGTTGGCCAGGTAGTTATCTTCCAAATTTCTTTGCATAACCAAGTGACCACTTCCAAAATTATATCCATTTGCTGAAACATTCAATCGATATTTCATCAATTCCTGGAGCCTTGTTTTTCACCAATGCCTTCAGTGCAGCTTGGGCTTCTTTCTTCAGTACCATTGATTTTTGATCATATGTTATTTTTCAATACAATAATATTAATACATTAATTACCTGGTAGGGTAATTGGTGTGGATGTTGACAAGGGAAAAAATATCTGCAAGAATAGAAAAGAAAGTGACTTTTAGAGTGTTGAAAGAAACTCATATAACCATAAACTTGACCTGTTTTCTTTTACCAGGAATTCCTTAACAAATGATAACAGGGACTGAATAAATTTGAAAAAGTTCCATTAACTTGACTGGGTTTTTTCGTGGTAATAGATGCTTTCATTGGCTAAGGTTCTCCTTGACCTTCTGGGAATTTCTGGAAATGAGACAGTGATCCATTTTTTATACAACCACATAGCCTCTTGCTTCTCTGCTGATGTTGACTCTTTGTGCCTTCAGCTTCTAAAGTCAACTTCTCCCTTGATATTTAAATTATTTTAAAAATTCTGTGACACATTTTAGGATTTTAACTGTCCTATAAGTTCTTTCTGTATACTGAAATTGCTTAATGAATCTGATGTTGAGAGGCAATAATAACTCTGACCACATATATAAACTAAACATAATATAGATGAATTTATTATGTGATTACATTGCAGTTTAGCAGGCACATGATAGACATCAATAAAAGCTAGTTTTGGTATGCTCTTCAAAATTGCATATCTATCTATCTATCTATCTATCTATCTATATATATATATTCCATATGGTATATAAAAATTGCTAAATATGGAGTGTGTGTGTGACTCTGTCTGAATATGCATTAATTTGCAAGTTATATTATTCTAAAACCGCTCTGTTTCATTTTTTAAAAACAAAGCAGTTTTGTTTATTGCTTTTTATGTACTTATTTTGTTTTTGGGGAAGAAAAAAGACAGAGAAGAAAGTAGAAATCTCATCACCTGTTAATATTTTGCATAATATGACGCCAGCTTCTATGCATGCATATATAGCATGTTGTTATGTGTCGTCGAGTCAGCCCCAATTCATAGTGACCCCTCCTTGCATTTCCGAGGCAGTTTCACTACAGAATTAGGATTGCCCAACCTTCCTTCCCAGGAGTGGCTGGTGGGTTTGAACCGCCAGCCTTCTGCTTAGCAGTCAAGTGCCTTAGGCACTATGCTGCCAGAGCTCCTTATATATCATGGTATATAACAATTAATTTATGACTTTTTACAATATTATTGTTTTATATTTTAGAAAAAGGTCAAATACTATAAATAAGATTTATCTCTCTCTCTCTCTCTTTTTAACTCAAGCCTGTGATTATATTTCATATTCTAATTACCCTTGAAAGGGCCACTAGCTATACATCCCACTTTACCTTTATCTTTGTTAAAGAATGTGAACAAGATTATATGTTTAACTTCTCCACAGAATCACCAATAGTGTATTGAAATGCCTGAGCTTAATAAAGAAAGCCATGTGATAGGAATACGAAAGTTGTCAGATAAATGCCAATTTATGGGTTTATAAACATTCTTTCTGTCCAGAAAGTGTGTACTGATTGAGTCAGTTTTGACAGATAAAGAGGACTCACTGAATAGCCTTTCCTGAGAAACATCCTTCATTAATATTTACATTTCTCTTGACAGCACTATTGCTGCTTGCATAGGTTGGGCAAAGATAGTCTGATTGGCAAATATACATAGTCATAGGCCTGCATTTGTCTAAGAATCCAAATGCTAGTGGCAAGAATATGGGCTTGATTGTTTTTATCGACTTTCTGGACCTCACATACACTAATATAAGGAAAGAAAAATCCATGACACTTATTTTTATGGCATGGTGACATTTATAGTCAGTTCACTTGTGATAGATAAAAGAACAAAGACTTGCTTTAACTGTACTTCTCCTCCCACCTTTTTTATTATTATTATTCATGTTTTATTCTGCTGTGAGCAGTCACTAAAATACATCTGGTCAATAAAGGGCAGGTAAAATTGGAGGGGTTGCTATAGGAACACACAAAGTGATGCAGAGCAATAACCACTCTAATTTCTACTGTGTTTTCATGTCATATTTCCTTTGTAGTTAAACTCAACTTCAAAAGACATTCCTTAAGAAAGAGGCTACTTGAAATGCAGGAGATTTGTTCTAAGGGAATTTTATATACTAACTTTAAGCAAAATAAATTCTAAATTTGTGTAGAGGTACAAACAGAAAACTGTCATTTCTTCTATGTATTCTGTAATATTTTCAATGAATTTTACCAACATAATTTTTGCACAGTGAAAGATCTGGAAATGCATTTTAATAGTGATGAGCGCATGAGTAATGAAGAATGCTGCCTGGAGCAGTCCATGCTCGCTTCTCCCCAAATATTCTAGTCCATTTTGATAGGAATCATCTGTATTTCAACCCTGGGACTCTCCTCATTCCCAATTCTGTTGAATTATCAGACTCAGAAACTATACTCCTCTCAAATCTTGTTTTTCAAAAGGTGACTGACCCTGCTGTGTTATTTCTGACCTCCATTTGATAACTCCAAAGTAATCTTTTGAGGCATTTCAGATTGACATACCAAAACAATTTCACATTCACCAGACTCATAACTGAAAGGACAGGATCACAGCAACCATGGCCACACAAGAATGTCTTAGAGGGGAGGGGAGCTCTCTTCATGATTCAAAGCCTTATATTTCAAAGAGTGATTAACCCAACCTTATCCTGTTTGCATCTGTTCATTTTCATGTGTCTAACTCATAAACTCAGTCAATTTTCCTTTCCTTCCTCAATGCTGTGGGTGTGACCCATGAGCACTTTATTCTCCAAATGAAAGTGCAGACACAGTTTCTAACCCAGTGATCAAAAAAACCCACAAATCAAGATATCTTGGGAAACAAGTTATTTTACAAAACCGCATATATGAATGGCTAGATAAGACACTGTTCTCATTTCTTCATTCTTTTTTGGTTAATTAGGAAAAAAATGAGGTAGATGATCTATGGTTGACAGAAGAAGAATTGTGGTTAATCTAACAGTCTTGCTCAATTTGATTCTGTCCAGGGAAGTAGTTTTCACTTGTAACACCCACCTGAAGCATTAGAACTAAGAAGGAAAGGAACAAAAAGGAAAATATTCCTCAAGAAAAGATAAATTAAAAAAAAACCACAAAACTTTTTATTTTTTTTTTTTTTTTAAGGAAGTGACTCATGTAGAGGGGTAAATAATATATATACAAAGTATGTCTTTATTTTATTATGAAGCAATCAAGAAGATATCACTCCTGGCAAAATACTAAAAAGTTCAGAACTAATTCAACCAACCAGAGGGTTATTTACATGATGTGTTTTCAGGAGCTTTTAATCATGAGTATATATATATGTGTCTGAGAATGGACAGAGAATTAGTATAAAAGCAATTTCTATAGCATGTGTTCCTTACCAAAAAGCAAATCAGTAGGACTCAAGGTCATATTTGTCAAATGGTCAGTGCTTGCAATATTCAAGTACCTCACCTATCCTGTAACGTTGTCAACTTTATTTAAAATTGCAATATAATTCTGGAAGATATTTTGAAGAGTTTTAAAGAGTTTTCCAAGGACTGTAGCTAAGAGTTAAAAAAATAAATCATGGCTCTATAATGTTATTTTCAAAAAGAGCAAACCTTTAGAGTAGAAAGCTAAATCTAGCTATGATTCCACAAGAAAATTAAAAAAAAAAAAGAGAGAGAAAGAAAGAAACATAATGTATCATTCCAGAAAATATATCTAATATTCACAGGATCCTGTTTTCAGCAGAATTACCTTTTAGTTTCAAATAGATGTCAAGGAGAGCTGTGAGAAGGGATGGATGCAAGAATCAGAGCCTTTAAAGGAAAATGGGACCACCTTATCAATAGTAACTTTCATTTCCAGAGCTGTTCACTGGAGGACAATACTGAATGTTTAGTCTGAAAGATGAATTCAAATCACTGTAAAGAATAAATGTTGCAAAGTTAACTAACAGCATTAGATATTATGCTTTCCAATATAACACAATTTGTCTTTTTAACTACACTGAAGCAATCTAATCTCAAAAGGGACATATTTCTGCTTATGTTGAAAGAAGCATTAATATCTTTAACATTTATCACTGCTTAGTCACATAAAAAGAGCTCTGGTAGCATAGTGCCTAAGGCACTTGACTGCTAACCAGAAGGCTGTTGGTACACACCCACCAGCCACTCCTGGGAAGGAAGATGAGGCAATCTACTTCTGTAGTGATACTGTCTCAGAAACCCAAGGAGAGGTCACTATGAGTCGGGTCCAACTCAACAGTACATAACAACAACAACAACAAAAGTCACATAAAAAATTAACTAATATTAGAATTAGTCTTACATATATGTAAAATTATTTACTATTTGCAATTTCTTGCTGAGTGCATTTCATTCCTTATTTATCTGTGAGATATTACAGTTGATGTATGTTCCTTTTAGGCCCATGAACATTTCCTGACCCTGTAACATTGATAAGGAGCCCTGCGGCACAGTGGTTAAAGCACTTAAAGCATTTCAAACCCACCAGATGCCACTCTGTGGGAGAAAGATGCAGCAGTCTGCTTCTCTTAAGATTTACAGCTTTGGAAACCCTGTGATGTCACTGTGAGTCAGGATCAACTCTACAACAGTGAGTTTTTGGTAGCATTGATATATATTCACTACTACCTTTGAGAAAGTGAAGACAACTAAGTTGAAGTTTCAAGTAGTCTGTGAATAACTACCCTTTCTTCTATTTGCCTTAATGTAGAACCAATAGAAAGTAATAGAAGTCAGTCAAACATAAATTTTTAAACTTTCCTTATTTTTGATTAAAATAGTGTTGGTTTATGTGGCTTAAGTAAAGTAGGCAAAAAAATAAAATACTTGGGAATAAATCTTACCAGGGATACAAAAGATGTGTACAAAGAAACTATAAAAAACTACTTCAAGAAATCATAAGAGATCTACATAAATGGAAGAACACTCCATACTCATGGATAGGAAGATTGAACATTGTGAAAATGTCAATTCTACCCAAAGCAATCTATACATTCAATGCAATCCCAATCTAGATCTCATCAACATTCTTTAGGGATATGGAAAAACCAATCACAAACTTTATATGGAAAGGAAAGAAACCTCAGATAAGCAAAGCACTATTGAAAAAGAAGAACAAAGTAGGAGGTCTCA
>NW_006922216.1:1239184-1251509 GCF_000298275.1 Orycteropus afer afer | reverse complement strand
TACCTAATGTGAATGATCAATATGGTGGCACTGAGGAAGAGAAAGACATAGAGAGGTACATGGGAGGTACAGACAACAAAGATGAACCCTTTTGCATATACAGTACTGCATTGTCAGTGAAGGCAAACATGGGTATATGAGTGGATAGATGGGTGGACAGATGAGTGGATATGCTGAACTAGTAGGTATGTCTATGATGTGGGGAGTGTACCCAAGAACATGTATAGGGTTGTCAGACAACAGTTCTATAAGTTTATATGTATGATCTGAATTCCCAGGTGTATGGTAGAGCTGACAAGAGGCAAGGTGGTAGTCACTGCTTGGTCAGAGCCAGCTATCCAGAGGGACTGAGTAGTTGAACCTGTGGGCTCAGGACCATAGTTGCAGGGGACATCAAGCTCAATTGGCATAACATACTACACAAAACATTATTCCACCTCCTACTTTGGCGAGTAGCCACTGGGATATTAAAAGTCTGCAAGCAGCCATCTAGATGCAATGATGAGTCTCTGCTCACCCAGAGCAAAGAATGAAGAAAACCAAAAATTCATGAATACAATCAGTACTAGCTGATGATACACCATCCAATCTGTAGCCTATATGACTATGATACCAGAAGAACTAGATGGTGCCCAGCTACCAATTGTCAACAACTTAGAAGGGAATCTGTGTAGGAGTTCCTGGATAGAGAGGGAGAACAATGTAGACAAAACTCAAAATCATCTAGAGAAAAAAAAAAAAAGGTAGGGGGTGACCAGGTTGGCTGGTTCGACAGAGCCTGGTGGAACCACTGAGACTATGGCCCCAAGCTGCCTGTCAGGTCTGGAATTGAACCCACACCTGTGGCTTCCAGCCAAGCAAAAGGCAAGCATATGAGTTGAACATTTACCTGAGATAGATAAGCTCCTTGGAGAAAACTATCATGGGAGAAAGAAGGGCTGCTTATGCACAGGGAGACAGCTCAGGGGGCAGGAGTGCATGGAGGGATGGACACAGGGAAAAGGTAACCATCGGGAGGGAGTGGGAGGGGAGTTGTCGCAATTGTGGTAAATTGTGGTCAATGTCATGAGACATTGTATGTGAACTGCTGCATGGAAAGTGAATTTGCTCTGTAAATTTTCACCCAAATCACAATTAAAAAAAAAAAAAAAAAAAAAAAATTAGAGACCATTGATAGAACAAGTAATCAATGAAGTAGGGGAGTACACATCCGAGGTATGGTTCATTAGGGCATGAAAAGGCAATGTTAGGGTATTAGAGCTATTGCTACCTACCATTTAAACTTAAAAAAAAAACATGAGAAGTTAAGTTTCACTAATATTTTATACTAGAGTGATATTGTCACCTGGGCTATAATTGAGAGGATGGAATGTCACATAAGCTATGCACAGTGTCTGAGGGCAGAGTAGGATTCCACCATTACTGAGGACTGAAGGTCCTTCTCTTGACTTGTTTGCTCTCTTTTAGCGAATTACCACTTGAAGACATTTAGTTGAGCTCTTTTAAGTAGACTTATTGAATACTTTAAAAAAACTGATTACATTATCTAATTTTAACTAAATCAATCTTCCCAAAATGGCATCTGGTGTAAAGGTAAATAAATAAATAAAGATTCCAAAAAAAAACCCATGAATTAAAGATAATGCTAAAAAAAGTAAAGTAGGCAAGTGGGATTCACCCTTGAATCACAGACTCACTCATTCCAGTCCCTGGCAGCTTTGAATAACCGTAGGCCTCACCACAGAAGAAGCACCTTCTAGATTAAAGCCTCCAGCATGGAGGCCAGAGAAGAATGTGTGCATCCTGCAGGCAGTTGTCTCCCAAGGAGAGAAAAGAAACACAGGCTGAAGAAAGCATTCTCAATTCCTCCCAAACCCTGAAATCAGATCAACTATTTCTTCTGTGCAGTGAGTAAAGTAGTAACACAAAAGGCCTGAAGTGTTACTCACCTTGGTACCTTTCCATAGTGAAATACAAGGGTGAGGAAAAAGAGATGCCCTCCCCCAGAGTACAAACTCTTTTGCTGACCTAATATGCTACAGGGGGGAAAAAAAAAAAGTGTCCTAAATGGAAATTCAACAGTCTGAAATCATTCATTTATCTTCAGTAACTTTTAATATTAAGAAAGGATTTAAACATTGGAGAAATTTAGCTCATTAATTTCTAATATTAAGTCATATTTCCACAAGCATGGATCCTTTGAGATTAGACTTATCTATATGGTAATAGGAAAATTGGTGTAGGATTTTAAAATTTTCATACTCTTGATATCCATTTACTCTTAGACAAAAAGCATACATATACATATGTAGTGTTTGATAGCTCCATCTATTTTATATATATTAATGTTGAAATAAAAATAAAAATCTATCCCATGGTAAAGTGTATCAAAACTTGCTTTGTGTTAACAGATATTGTTATTCCTAGAATAACTACTATCCACCATGAATTATCTCCTTATATGCAAGGGGCCATAGGGGTCTATTTCTTTTGCTAAAAATAAAAGGTTTAGATTAATTATATTTGATGTCAGAAGCTGAATGAAAATGCTTTGTTATTATTGCTAGCTGCCATCAAGTTGATTTCAACTTACAGTGACCCCATATACAACAGAACAAAACACTGCCCTGTCCTGCGCCATCCTCACAGTCATTGCTGTGTTTGAGCCCATTGTTGCAGCCACTGTGTCAATCTATTTTGTTGAGGGTCTCACTCTTTTTAACTGATCCACCAAGCACAGTGTCTTTCTCCAGGGACTGGTCTTCCTGATAATATGTCCAAAGTCATGAGATGAAGTCTCCTCACTATCTTTGCTTCTAAAATACACTTTGACTGCACTTCCTCCAACACAGATTTGTTTGTTGTTCTGGCAGTCCATGATATATTCAATATTCTTCTCCAACACCATAATTCAAATGCATCAATTCGTCTTTGGTCTTCCTTATTCATTGTCTAACTTTCCTATGCATATGAGGCAATTGAAAATATCATGACTTGGGTCAGGCACACCTTAGTCTTCAAAGTGACATCTCTTTTCTTTAATGTTTTCCAGAGGTTTTTGCAGCTGTTTGCCCAATGTAATATGCTATTTTATTTTGTGACTTGTTTCCATGGACATTGCGATTGGCTTTGATTTCCAAATATTTTGATCCAGTCAAATATTATATCTATAAAGAAAACACAAAGCAAGGAAGTATGTAATTTATGAGGCTCAACTATTCTCACATCAACAGAAAACTATACTGTGGCAAGTCTGCACTGCCATCCTCCTTCAGACATGCTACATCTAAAGTGATATATTGACAATTAGGTGGATGACTAAGTTGACCAAAATGAGCAATTTATCCTTTACTTGTACTATGTAAAGTTAGGAAATAATAATCTAGTACTTTGTGGCATATTTTGGAGATATAAAGGTAAATAGATCAAAGCTTTTATAGTATTTATGGGCTAGCCAAGAAGGTCAGTTATGTAAAATTATCTTTAGTATTTGTAATCAGAAAGATTAGTATATGTTGTGTTCTTTGTTGGGTCTAAGTATAGAGGTTTCTAAGAGGCAAAATCACATGGAATCAGGGATATTAAATATATATGTATATAAAATCCTGAAACAAATAGCATGTTAATTCTATCTTAAAGGAAAAGTAAGATTTGGATAAATGAGAAGGAGTGGTAGATAATAGATAATAGATAATCCAGTTGAAAGTGGAGGAGAGAACACTCTAACGAAAGTATGGAGACAGGGTTGAACCTTACGCTCTAGCCTGGCATTCTTGGAAAGCAGAGCTTGAGATTGATGGCTCATGAAATATTCTTTTATTAGGCCATATGCTCCTAGAGAGCAGGAATAAAGGACCAAGGGAAGTGACAGGGAAGAAGAACCAATATCCAGAAACATTGTGGAACTAGTGCTGCTAAATACAGCCAATTGTTTCATCCTTGGTAGCAACTTCATTTTAGGAGTTAAGGAGATGAATGAAGGTAATGGTGTGTGTGTGTGTATGTGTGTGTGTGTGGCAGTGGGAGTGATAGGAAGAATTTTCACATTAGCTTCCATCTCCCAGTGGTCAAAACTACTCTGCATATGGCTTTAACTTCCCACACTTCCAGGTTGAATATATGTAAGTGTGGATCCTCAATAGGCTCCCATGAAGAGTCAACAATAAAGCCCCAGGATAATTATCTTCAATATTAAGTCTAATAACTTATTATAAATTATTATAAAAGTATACAATCACACACTTATAGAAATAAGCAAAATAATTGTATATGGGGTTGAGGGACAACTGAAGATACAAAAGGAAGTTGTGATGCTTTCACTATGATTCACCTGTGAAGTCACATGGCAGAAACCACGGCTATGAAAATGGGATTGGTAAAAGAACTGGGCAAGGGAACAAGGAACCTAGGTTGTAGGCCATGGTTCATTCAAGACCTTAGACACGAGAGAACAGTTCTCTTAGTCTCAGTTTTCCCAGCTATAGAATAGGAACAATAAGACTTACCTTGCTTCCTTATGATGTTATTAGATTCAAAATATGTGTTAGTAGACATTTTGTAAGATGTAATAGGGGATTATTATTATTATTATTATTACCAAAGGTGAGAACAAAAGAGAGTAGCATTATTTTGAACCGTTAACTTCTAGATTTACAGAGAATGAGAATCAAATCTCAGGCCATAATCAAGTCACTTTTCTCAACTACATGTAAATATAGCCTGCATATAGAAATAAACAAACCAAACAGTGTTTCTTTGCTATTCATAAGGTTTTCCCTGGCCAATTCTTTGAGCCAAAGTATGATCTTGAATATATACCTCCTGAATTTAGAGATCATCTAAAGAATAGATTTGATGCATTGAACACCAATGACTGAAAGCCAGATGAATTATGGGAAGATATCAAGAACATTATCCATGAGGAAAGCAAGAGATCACTAAAAAGACAAGAAAAGAAGAGAAGACCAAAGTGGATGACAGAAGAGACTCTGAACCTTGCCCTTGAGTGGAGAATAGCTAAAGCAAATGGAAGAAATGAAAAGGTCAAAGGGCTGAACAGAAGATTTCAAAGAGCAGCTCGAGTAGACAAAGCCAATTACTATCAAGAAATGTGCAAAGACCTGGAGTCTGAAAACCAAAAAGGAAGAACACGCTCAGCATTTCTCAAACTGAAAGAACTGAAGAAAAAATTGAAGCCTCGAGTTGCAATATTGAGAGATTCTATGGGCAAAATATTGAAGGATGCAGGAAACATCAAGAGAAGATGGCAGGAATACACAGAGTCACTGTACCAAAAAGAACTGATCGATCTTCATCCATTTCAGGAAGTGGCATAGGATCTAGAACCAATGGTAATGAAGGAAGAAGTCAAAGCTGCAATGAAAGAACTGGCAAAGAACAAGGCTCCGGGAATTGATGGCATACCGATTGAAATATTTCAACAAACAGATGCCACATTGGAGGCACTCACTCAGTTATGCCAAGAGATTTGGAAGACAGCTACCTGGCCAACTGACTGGAAGAGATCCATATTTGTGCCCATTCCAAAGAAAAGTGATCCCACAGAATGTGGAAATTATAGAACAATATCATTAATATTGCACGCAAGTAAAGATCTTACTGAAGATAATTCAGAAACGTTTGCAGCAGTATATTGACAGAGAACTTCCAGAGGTTCAAGCCGGATTCAGAAGAGGACGTGGAACAAGGGATATCATAGCTGTTGTCAGATGGATCTTGGCTCAAGGCAAAGAATACCAGAAAGATGTTTACTTGTATTTTATTGACTATGCAAAGGCATTTGATTGTGTGGATCATGACAAATTATGGTCAATATTGAGAAGAATGGGAATTCCCAAGCACTTGATTGTACTCATGAGGAATCTGTACCTTGACCAGGAGGCTGTCGTTCGAACAGAACAAGGGGACACTACATGGTTTAAAATCAAGAAGGGAGTGCGTCAGGGTTGTATTCTTTCTCCACACTTATTCAATCTACATGCTGAGCAAATAATCCGAGAAGCTGGACTATATGAAGAAAAATGTGGTATCAGGATTGGAGGAAGAATCACTAACAACCTGAGATATGCAGATGATACAACTTTGCTTGCTGAAAGTGAGGATGACTTAAGGCACCTACTGATGAAGGTTGAAGAATACAGTCTACAGTATGGATTATGTCTCAATATTAAGAAAACAAAAATCCTCACAACTGGACCAATGAGCAGCATCACAATCAATGGAGAGAAGATTGAGGTTGTCAAGGAATTCACATTGCTTGGTTCTACAATCGATGCCAATGGAAGCAGCAGTCAGGACATTAGATGATGTGTAGCATTGGGAAAGTCAACTGCGAAGGAACTGTTTCAAGTGCTGAGGAGCAGGGATATCTCCTTGAGGACTAAGGTGCGCCTGACACAAGCCATATTTCCAATCACCTTGTATGCATGTGAGAGCTGGACAATGAATAAGGAAGACTAAAGAAGAGTTGATGCTTTTGAGTTGTGGTGCTGGTGGAGAATGCTGAAAATACCATGGACTGCTAAAAGAACTAACAGATCTGTCCTGGAGGAAGTGCAGCCAGAATGCTCCTTGGAAGCAAGAATGGCCAGACTTTGTCTCACCTATTTTGGTCATGTTGTCAGAAGGGACCATTCCCTGGAGAAGGATGTCATGCTTGGTAGGGTGGAGGGTCGACGAAAGAGGGGGAGGCCTTCAACGAGATGGATTGACACGGTGGCTGCGATGATGGACTCAAGTATAGTAGGGATTGTGGGGCTTGCGCGAGATCGGGCAGTATTTTGTTCTGCTGTGCATGGGGTCGCTATGAGTCAGAAACAACTCGACGGCACTTAACAACAACAACAACAAGAAGAAGAACAATAGATACAGTAGTGAGGAACACTGGCAGTGCAGTGTCTAAGGAATGTGACCGCTAACCAGAATGTTGGTGGTTCAAAACCACCAGGTGCTCCATGAAAATGAAGATGGGGCAATCTATACCTGGAAAGATTTACAGCTTTGGAAACTCAATAGGTGTCACCATGAATCAGAATATAATCAATGACAAGTGTTTGGGTTTTTTGTTTGTTTCTTTCTTTGTTAGATATAGGACTTGCCTTTTGTAAAGGAAATGGTACAAAGTCTTCAACAGGGGACATGTAATAGCTGAAATATTCTGAGTTATTTCTGGTCATGAATTAAATGACATGAGTTCTAGTTTTGGTTCTTCTACTAATTGGTTGTGACCTTGGACAAGCTATATAACTCGTCTGATTCCCAGTTTTAAAAATTATATAACTTGTTTAGACTGAATATTGTTAAGATATTTTCTACTTCTGATATTCAGTTATAACTGTAATATGAAATATTCCCATCGATATGACTTGTTAGATGTATAACTAGTCAAGCATGATATTACCAAATATTATAGGGACATCAGGCATTATAACTAAAGGATCCTACACTAAATTAACTGCTTAACTCATTGTTTGCCTGATTTTGGTACTCTCAACTGTAGGATCAAAATTTAGGATAAAAATGTTGTTGTTGTTATGTGCCGTGGATCGAACCTGACTCATAGCGACCCCTCCTTGGGTTTCCAAGGCAGTATCACTACAGAAGTAGATTGTCCCATCTTCCATCCGAGGAGTGGCTGGTGGGTTTGAACCACCAGCCTTCTGGTTAGCAGTCAAGTGCCTTAGGAACTATGCTACCAGAGCTCCATGATGAAAATAGAACACCTGATATTACAAACACCAAAGTTGGAAAATCTATGCTGTATTCCTATTTCTTGACTGACAGTAACCTCTGAAACAGGCAGAAGTGTACAATTTTGGCCTATTTCCTGTAAAAATTTTAAATTCCTGCAAGTATTTCCTACCTTCTGTTACAGAGTTAAAGTCAACCATATGACACACTTTGTAAACAAGGTTTTCCATTTCTTTGAAAAAGAAAAAAGCAAACTCACTGCCATCGAGTCATTTGTGACTCAGTGACCCTCATTGGGTTTCCAAGGTTGTAAATCTTTACAGAAGTAGATACCCAGTCTTCCTTCCAAACTCACAGAGCAGCTGGTGGATTTGAATTGCTGACCTTCTGGATAGCAGCCAAGTACTTTATCCGCTATGCCACCAGAACTCCATTTCTAGTGTTTACCAAAATTTGTTTTTTTACTAAAATCTACCCAGCCTTCTTTCACCTCATTTCCTATCCCATCCCACCTTTTTTTTTTTTTTTTTTTTTTTTTTAGTGAATTCTTACAGAGCAAATTGGTTTTCCATTACACATTTTTTATGTGTTTTGTTTCATAACATTGTTTGTAATCCCCAGAGCGCAACACCATTCTTCCTGCTTTCGCCCTGTGCTTCCCATTTCCATTCCTCCTTCTTCCCTGTCCCTCTTGTCTTCTGAGCTTTGTTCCTGGGCAAAAGCTGCTCTTTCGATCTCCTATAGCCAATTGTTCTGAGGAGTGTGTACCCCTCTAGTGGTATTGTTCACCTTATATGTATGTGGATATTTTCTTGCCTGAAAGTTGAATAACAGGGGTAAGTTCAGTTCCAGGCTTCAAGGGTAACTAAAGGGCACAGTCTCACAGGCACCATCAGTCTCTATCAGACCACTAAGCTTTGTCTTGTATATGATTTTGAGTTTTGTTTCACATTCCCCCCCACACACACACACACACTTTATCTAGGGCCTTCTATTGTCATTCATTTCAGAGCAGTCAGTAGTGATAGCCAGGCAACATCTAATTTTTCTGGTCTCAAAGTCAAGGAGATTTATAACACCCCCCATTCTTACTTCACTAATATTCCTTAGATTCTTTATTATTGTGCCTTGAAATTTTTCAATTTAATATTTAAAGATAATCACACTTTAACTTAAAAAATAGTATAATATGCCTTTTCCCAGAAATAATTTGGTGGTGGTGGTGGTGGTGTTAGGTGGCATCAGGTTGCCTCTGACTTATAAGGACCCTATGTACAACAGATCAAAACACTACAGGATTGTATGCCATCCTCATGATCCTTGCTATACTTGAGGCCATTGTTGTAGCCACTGTGTAAGTCAATCTTGTTGGAGGTCTTCCCTTTTTCACTGACCCTCCACTTTACTAAGTGTGATATTCTTTTCCTGGGAATGATCCCTTCTGACAACATGAGCAAACTAGGTGAGACAAAGTTGGGCCATTCTCCCTTCCAAGGAGCATTCCAGCTGCAGTTCTATAAGGATAGATTTGCTCATTCTTCTGGCAGTCCATGGTACTGTCAATATTCTTCACCAACACCACAACTCAAAACCATCAACTCTTCTTTGGTCTTCCTTGTTCATCGTCCAGTTTTCACTTGAATATGAGGCCATTGAAAATACCATAGCTTGTGTTAGGTGCACCTGAGTTATCAAAGGGACATCTTTGCTCTTCAGCATTTTAAAGAAGTCTTTTGCAGCAGATTTGCCCAGTGCAATATGTAGCCTGATTTCTTGACTGGTGCTTCCATTGGTGTTGATTGTGGAACCAACCAATATGAAATCTTTGAAAACTTCAATTTTTTCTCAATTTATCATTATGCTGCTTATTGGTTGAGTTGTGAGGATTTTAGTTTTCTTTATGTTGATATGTAATCCATACTGTAGAGTGTAGTCTTTAATCTTCATCAGTAAGTATTTCAAATCATCTTCACTTTCAGTAAGGAAAGTTGTGTGGTCTGAATATCTCAGATAAACTTTGGTTTCTAAATATATATTATTTAGAAATATATTTTATAATTGATTTTTTTCAACCTATCTAGGAATTTACCCTCCCCTCCCCTCCAATCTCTTATAATCAACAAAGACAATTTCCTTCCATGTATAAACTTTTCCTTGAGTTTTTCCAGTAGTGCACTAACACAAAACTTGTCCTTCTGTGATTGACTTATTTCACTCAGCATAATGTCCTCCAAGTTCATCCATGCTATGAGGTGTTTTGCAGATTCTACCGTATTCTTTAGGGTTGCATAGTGTTCCATTGTGGGTATGCATCACAGTTTGTTTATCCATTCCTCAGTTGATGGGCTCTTAGGTTATTTTGATCTCTTTGCTATTGTGAATAGTGCTGTGATGAACATAGGTGGGCATATATCTGTTGATGTCCTGCCTCTCACTTCTTCAAGATATATATCGAGCAATAGAATTTCTAGATCAAATGATATTTCTATTTCCAACTTTTTAAGGAATTGTCATACCAATTTCCGCAGTGGTTGTATCATTTTACAGTCCCACCAGCAGTGTATGAGGATCCCAATCTCTCCACATCCTTCCCCAAATTTATTATTATTTGTCTTGTTGAAACTTGCTATTAAGCTGGGTTGAGATGACATCTCATGGTTGTTTGATTTGCATCTGTTAATGGCTAATGATTGCAAACATATCTTCATGTGTTTGTTGGCTCCCTGAATATTTTCTTTGGTGAAGTGTCTGTTCATAACTTCTGCTCATTTTTTAATTGTATTATTTGTCTTTTTAATGCTGAAGTGTTGGAAGCTTCTATAAATTTTAGAGATACTCCTTTGTCCAATATGTCATTGCCAAATATTTTTTTTTCCATTTTGTGGGTTCTCTTTTTTTACTCTGTTGGAGAAGACTTTTGGTGCATATAAGAATTTAATTTTTAGAAGGCCCGGTCATCTAGTTTTTCTTCTGCTGTTTATGTATCTTAGGTTATGCTTGATAGTCGATTTATGCCATAAATTAGGTCTCTAAGTTTAACGCTACGTTTTTTCTGTGATGAACTTTTTACGTTTAGGTTTCACATTTAAGTTTTTGATCCATCTGGAGTTAGTTTCTGTGTATGGTGTGAGGTATGAATCTTGTTATAGCTTTCAGCAAATGGATATCCAGCTTTGCATCATTTGTGACAGAGACTATCTCTTCCTCATTGAATGGATTTCTGTCCTTTGTCAAAGCTCAGCTGACCACAGGTTGAAGAATCAATATATGGCTTCTGAATTCTGTTCCACCAGTCTATGTGTCTGTTGTTATACCAATACCAGTCTGTTTTGACAAGTGTGATTGTGTAATAGCTTTTGAAATCTGGGTATGTAGACCTCCTACTTTGTTGTTCTTCTTCAGTAGTGCTTTGCTTATCCAAGGTCTCTTTCCTTTCCATATGAAATTAGTGATTGGTTTTTCCATGTCCTTAAAAAATGTTGATGGAATCTGGATCAGGATTGACTTGTATGTGTGTATTGCTTTGGGTAGTATTGACACTTTCACAATGTTCAATCTTCCTATCCATGTACATGGTATGGTTTTCCATTTATGTAGATCTTGTAATTTCTTAAAGTAGTATTTTGTAGTTTTGTTTTGTTTTGTTTTGTTTTGTTTTTTGTATAGGTCTTTTGTCTTCCTGGTAAGATTTATTCACAAGTATCTTATCTTTTTGGTAGCTATTATAAATGGTATTGATTTCCTTAATTCCTTTTCAGACATCCCTTTGCTGGTGTAGAAGAATCAAACTGATTTTTTTTGTGTTGCTCTTGTATCCTGCCATTATGCTAAATGTTTCAATAAGTACTAGTAGTTTTCCTCCTCAGTCTCTTGGATTTTTTATATATAGGATATATTGACCATCTGTCAATAGGGATGCTTTTACCTCTTCTTTATGAATTTGGATGCCTTTGGTTTCCCTTTCTTGACTTATGACCCTGGCTAGGACTTCCAGTACAATGTTGAATAGAAGTGGTGATAGTGGGCATCCTTGTCTGGTTCGTAAGGGGAATGGTTTCAGTGTCTCCATTGAGATTAGTCTTGGCTGTTGGCTTTGTGTATATGCCCTTTATTGTGTTGAGAAATTTCCCTTCCATTCCTATTTCTCTGAGCATTTTTATCAGGAACGGATGTTGGATTTTATCAAATGTTTTTTCTGCATCTATTATATAATCATGTGATTTTTATTTTATTTTACTTTACTTATGTGATGGATTACATTGATTGCTTTTCTAATGTTGAGCCATCCTCGCATACCTTCTATGAATTCCACTTGGTCATGATGTATTATTTTTTTATATGCTGTTGGAGTTTATTGGCTAGGATTTTGTTGAACTTTTTTGCATCTATATTCATGAGGATAACGGTCTGTAATTTTCCTTCTAGTGGTATCTTTGCCTGGTTTTGGCATCAGGATTATACTTGCTTCATAAAATGAATTTGGGAGGATTCAGTCCTTTTCTGTGTTCTGGAATAGCTTGAGTATGGTTCATGTTGACATTTCTCTGAATGATTGGTAGAATTATCCAATGAAACCATCTGGGCTAGAATTTTTATGTTATTCGAAATTTTTTTT
>NW_006922216.1:1236924-1238319 GCF_000298275.1 Orycteropus afer afer | reverse complement strand
TTTTTTTTTTTTTTACTTCTTCTATTGTCCAGTTGTTTTTGAGAAGGGTGTTATTCAATTTCCACACATTTGCTCTTTTTCCATTGATCTTCCTAGTGTTGATTTTTAATTTTATAACATTGTGATCTGAGAAGATGCTTTGCAATATCTCAATGTTTTTAAATTGATTAAGGCTGGATTTTTGACCTAAAATGGAACAACTGGAAAGTTGCAGAACATGCAACTTTCCCCAAGAGAATGTTGCATGTGTGCTAGAAAAGAATTATTATTTTGCTATTGTTGTGTGATGTGCTCTGTAGATATCTATAAGATCAAGTTGGTTGATCACATTTTTTAGTTGTTCTGCAACTTTCCAGTTGTTCCATTTTTCATAGACAGTGGTCTATTTAAGTCTCCCACTATTAGTTTTTCAAACCTACCAGCCACTCCTTGGAAGGAAAGCTGGGCAATCTACTTCCTTAGTGATACTGCCTCAGAAACCCAAGGAGGGGTTCACTATGAGTTGGGTCTGACTCGACGGCACTTGACAGCAACAACAACTATTACTTAGGAGTCCTCTATTTGTCTTTTCAATTCTGTTGAAGTCTGCTTTATGTATTTTGGGGCTCTTTCATTGGGTGTGTAGATACATATGTCTTCTTGTTCAATTGATCTTTAATCATTATATAATGTCTTTCCTTATCTCCTATGGTCTTTTTTGTCTTAAAGTCTATTTTATCAGAAATTAATATTGCCACTCCTGCTCTCTTTTGGTTGTCATTTTCTTGGTATATCTCTTTCCATATTTGATTTTTATTCTATGTTTGCCTTTGTGTCTAAGGTATGTCTCTTGTAGGCAACATATTGATGGGTCATGTTGTCTTTTCCAGCCTGCAACTGTCTATCTTGAGTGCTGCATTTAATCCAAAGACATTTAGTGTAATTTTCAACATCTATGAATTTATTGATGACATTTTGTTATGTGGTTTTCTTTTTGTGTGTTTGGTGTTGCTGATTTCTTTGTTCCATATAATTTTCTGTGCTCAGCTCATTTTGTTCATGAGTTGTGTTATTATCCCCTTCATTGCTATTGTTTTAGTATTTGCTGAGCATTTGTGCTTTTCCTCATTTTTTTTTTTTTAATTTTGATGCGAAGGTTTACTATTTTTCTTTGAGGTTACCCTGTAATTTATAATTTTCTTCCCAAGTTTAGAAGAGTCTGTTCTACCTCTCAATTATCTTGATTTTCTCATCATTTAGATGTTCTTTAATTACACTATTTCTTATTAGTTTGTATTTTTCCTCATTTACCAATTGATGGCTCTGATTCCCTGTTTATAGCCTTGTAAGCTCATTGTACTTTGAATACCTCTCTAACTGGGTTGGTTTCTGGGTTATGTTGCCATGTTTGTTAAT
>NW_006922216.1:1233808-1234987 GCF_000298275.1 Orycteropus afer afer | reverse complement strand
TTGGTTCCAACTCATAATGACCCCATGCACAGTAGAACAAAACACCGCCCAATCCTGCGCTAGCTCCATGATCCTTACTATACTTGAGCCCATTGTCACAGCCACCATGTCAATCCATCTCGTCGAAGGCCTTCCCCTCTTTCGTCGACCCTCCACCTTACCAAGCATGACATCATTCTCCAGGGAATGGTCTGCTCTGACAACAAGACCAAAGTAGGTGAGACGAACTCTGGTCATCCTCACTTCCAAGGAGCATCTTGGCTGCACTTTTTACAGGACAGGTCTATTAGTTCTTTTGGCAATCCATGGTACCTTCAGCATTCTTTGCCAGCACCACAACTCAAAAGCATCAACTCGTCTTCAGTCTTCCTTATTCATTGTCTAGCTCTCATATGCATATGAGGCAATTGAAAATATGATGGCCTGTGTCAGGCACACCTTAGTCCACAAGGAGACATCCTTGCTACTCAACACTTGAAAGAGTTCCTTCACAGCCAACCTGCCCAGTGCTACACGTTGTCTAATGTCCTGACTGCTGCTTCCATTGGCATCGATTGTAGAACCAAGCAATGTGAACTCCTTGACAATCTCAATCTTTTCTCCATTTATCGTGATGCTGCTTCTTGGTCCAGTTGTAAGAATTTGTGTCTTCTCTATATTGAGATGTAATCCATACTGCAGACTGTGTTCCTCAGTCTTCATCAGTAAGTGCCTCAAGTCAACCTCACTTTCAGCAAGCAAAGTTGTATCATCAGTGTATCTGAGGTTGTTATTGATTCTTCCTCCAATCCTGATGCCATGTTTTTCTTCATACAGTCAGGCTTCTCGGATTATTTGCTCAGCATATAGATTGAATAAATATGGAGAAAAGATACAACTCTGATGCACTCCCTTCCTGATTTTAAAACATGCAGTGTCCCCTTGTTCCATTCAAATGACATCCTCTTGGTGAAGGTACAGGTTCCTCATGAGTACAATCAAATGTTCAGAAATTCCCATTTTTCTTAATGTTATCCATAATTTGTCATGATCCACACAATCAAATGCCTTTGCATAGTCAATAAAAAACAAGTAAACACCTTTCTGGTATTCTTTGCCTTGAGCCAAGATCCATCTGACAGCAGCTATGATATCCCTTATTCCATGTCCTCTTCTGAATCCAGCTTGCACCTCTGGAAG
>NW_006922216.1:1230333-1231821 GCF_000298275.1 Orycteropus afer afer | reverse complement strand
GCCTCTTGCCACAGATGTAGTCAATCTGATTCCTGTGTGTTCCATCTAGTAAAGTCCACGTGTACAGCCACCGTTTGTGTTGTTGAAAAAAGGTGTTTGCAGTGAGCAAGTCCTTGGTCTTGTAAAATTCTACCATGCGAGTTCCAGCATTATTTCTTTCACCAACACCAAATTTTCCAACTGCCAGTGATTCTTTGTTTCCAACTTTTGCATTCCAGTCACCAGTGATAATTAACACATCCTTATTGCAAGTTCTGTTCATTTCAGATTGAAGAAGTTGATAAAATTCTTCAATTTCCTCATCTTGGCTTTGGTGGTTGGTGCATAAATTTGAATAATAGTCATATTAACGGGTCTTCCTTGTAGGCCTATAGATACTATCCTATCACTAACAGCATTATACTTCAGGACAGATCTTGAAACATCCTTTGTGATGATGAATGCCAAGCCATTCCTCTTTAAACTGTTATTCCCAGCATAGTAGATCGTTTGGTTGTCTGATTCATAATGGCCAAAAACAGTCCATTTCAGCTCACTAATGCCTAGGATATCAATCTTTATGCATTCCATTGCATTTTTGACAACTTCCAATTTTCCTAGATTCATATTTCACACATTCCATATTCCGATTATTAATGGATGTTTGCAGCTGTTTCTTCTCAATTTGAGTGGTGCAATGTCAGCAAATGGAGATCTCGAAAGCTTTACCTTATCTATATGAATAAGGCTGATTTTACTCTGGTAATGCAGCTCTTGCCCAGTCCTACTTTGAGAGCTTTCTAAGCTAAGTGACTCATCTTCCTCCCCTGTATTAGACAATGTTTCTAGACTATTCATAAAGTTGTGCAGTAACGTATCAGACAGTGTTTCTCTGCTATTCATAAGGTTTTCCCTGGCCAATTCTTTGAGAAGTGGATGGCCTACTCCTTCTTCCTAGTCTGTCTCAGTCTGCAAGCTGGGCAGATACCTGTGCACCTTGTACGCTCCACTGGGCTTGAAACACCAGTGGCACAGCCTCAAGACTCACAGCAACATGTTACCACAGTAGGACAAACCAACAAACAAGTTTGTCTCCCTCAGCTTTTGGAAACCCCTCCAACCACCCTTATCTGGATCTGGCGGCTGACTCCTCTTCTGTTCCAGTCCCCTTTGCCTTTTCTGTCCTGTCCCTGCCTTCCCGCCTTGCTCCTTGTGGGGCATGGCCTGGGTTCCCTCTCTTCACCTGGGTCCCTGTGGCTGACTTCTTGATCTGTTATGCTCCCTTTGCCTTTTTTTGTCTTATCCCTGCTTCCCGCCTTGCTGCCTGTACTTAGGTCCCTGGAATCTGAATGAGAATGCTATCACTTTAAAAACCAAAATGGATGCCACTTGTAAACATTCAAAATGGCTGTGTCCTCTGTCACTTTAAATATCCAAAAAGGCTGCCATATGTAAACAATCAAAATGGCTGCACCCTCCAAACAAACAAGAAGTCAGCAAAAAAAAAAA
>NW_006922216.1:1214615-1229207 GCF_000298275.1 Orycteropus afer afer | reverse complement strand
GGGGGGGGGTCTTACCTATGGTTCAGGTTTGAGGCCAGTCCTTCGGGGGATGATCGAGGTTGTTGGCTGCTGCCTCTGTTCTTACACTTACAGAAGCTGGCAAGTCCAAAGTTCTTGGATCAAACGTCAATCTGAAGGCTTTTCCGGACTCACACAGCCATCTGGTGTGAGTGAGGAGCATCAGGAGCTGTCGCAGGCACAGCAGGATGTTGTTATTCAGTAGTGGCAACACTTATATAAGTCCAAAGTTCCTGTATCAAACGTCAAGCTGGAGGCGTTTCCACATCAAGCTGGAGGCTTTTTCCGACTCTTGCACCCACAGCGGCTGCGGAGCTCAAGGCTGGCAGGCTGTACACCGGCTGTTGACTCCAACGAATGATGAATTCAAGATCTCCAGGCTGAATGGTGGATTGTTCACTCATGGAAGTTGCAGGCAGCACAACAGAATCCTGATCCACAGAAGAATGTCTCTTTTCCTGGAATGTCCATAGATATCCACACACTTATAGAAGCTGGCAAGTCCAAAGTTCTCGGATCAAATGTCAAGCTGGAGGCTTTTTTTGACTCTTGCAGCAGCAGGGGCTGAGGAGCTCAAAGCAAGTTTGACAGGCAGTGTACTGGCTGTTGACTCCAACAAATGACGAATCCAAGATCTCCAGGCTGAATGGTGGATTGTTCACTCACGGACGGTTGCAGGCAGCACAACAGAATCCCAATCCACAGAGGTTTGTCTTCTTACTCACTGTTTAATCCAGTTTCTTCTACTAGCTGGTATTTAATCAACTTTATCCTTGCCTTCAAAGCTCAGGGTCCCAGGATCATCTTTTGTATCAGTTTCAATTGATTACTCATTGTTTTGTTGCAGTGGGTTTCTGTAGCTTGTCTTCCTATTCAGAATTCAGCTTGTCTACCACCTTGCTGGACTCTCTCTTTCCATCTTCTTTTGATGTTTCCTGCAGTATTTAATATTTTGCCCATAGAATCTTTTGATATTGCAACTCAAGGCTTGAAATTTATCTTCACTGTTTTCAGCTTGGGAAATACCAAGCATGTTCTTCCTTTTAGGTTTTCTAATTCCAACTCTTTACACATATCATTATAATATTGATATGTCTTCTTGATCTTGCCTTTGAAATCAGTTCAACTCTTTTATTTTGTCATTTCTTCCATTTGCTTTAGCTATTGTCCATTCAAGAGCAAGTTTTAGAGTCTCTTCTAACATCCATTTTAGTGTTTTCTTCCTTTTTTGTCTTTTTAATGACATTTTGCTTTCTTCATGAATGATGTTCTTGATGTCATCTCACAATTCCTCTGGTTTTCAGTCATTGGTGTTCAAAACATCAAATCTATTCTTCAGATAGTCTTTCAATTCTAGTAGGATATAATCAAGGTCATATTTTGGCTCTTCTGGATTTGTTTTAGTTGTCTTCAACTTAAACTTGAGTTTGCTTATGAACAATTGATGGTCTGTACCACAGTCATCTCCTGGCCTTGTTTTGGCTGAAGATTTTGAGCTTCTCCAACACCTCTTTCCATAGATGTAGTCAATCTGATGGAATACAATCCTATGTATTTCATCTGGTGAGGTCCACATGTACAGCTGCTGTTTAAGTTGTTGAAAAAAAGGTATTTGCAATGAATAAGTCATTAGTCTTGCAAAATTGTATCATCCCATCTACAGCATCATTTCCTTTTTATTCTTTCTAATTTTCAACTTTTGCATACCAATCACCAGTAATAATAAATACATCTTGATGCATATTTGGTCAATTTCAGGATTCAGAAGTTGGTAAAAAATCTTCAGTTTCATCATCTTTTGTTTCAGTGGTTGGTGTGTAAATTTGAATAATAGTGCTATTAACTTGTCTTCCTTGTAGGCTTATAGGTATTATTCTATCACTGACAACATTGTGCTTCAGGATAGATCTTGAAACATTCTCTGTGATGGTGAATTCCATACCATTCCTCTTCAATGTGTCATTCCCAGCATGGTAGATCATATGATTGTCTGATTCACAAAGGCCAAAAACAGTCCATTTCAGTTCAGTTCCTAGGGTCTTTATCTTTATGCCTTCCGTTTCATTTTTGACAAATTCCAATTTTCCTTCATTCATACTTTATTCATTCCATATTTAGATTATCAGTGAGTATTTGCAGCTATTTCTTCCCTTTTTGAGTTGTGCCCCATAGCATATACCAAACCAAACCAAACTCACTGCCGTCAAGTGAGATCTGACTCATAGCAGCCCCTCCTTAGGTTTCCAATGAGGTATCACTATGGAGGTAGATTGCCCAATCTTCCTTCTGGGGAATGGCTTGTGGGTTTGAACCTCCAGCCTTCTGAGTAACAGTAACATATCTTACTCATTACACCACCAGACCTCCCCCATGGCATATAGAGGTCCCAAAAGCTTTATTCCATCCACAGCATTAGGGTTGACTCTAGTTTGAGGAGGGAGTTCTTCCCTTGTATTTTGAGTGTATTCTGACCTGAATGGGCTCTTCTTCTGACAGTTTTTCAGGGCTATTCATAATCTTCTGCAGTAATATATCAGAGAATGTTTCACTGCTATACATAAGGTTTTTACTGGCCATTATGAGTATCTCATGAAGAAACACATACAGTGGTATAAAAAAATAAATTTCCAGTTGAAAATTAATTAATTTGAAGTAAAGAAAAAATAATAGTAGTAAAATATTTTGGTGCCAGAACACAAGTATATAACAATTAAGCCATAAAATAGTATTCACATATTAAAGGGAGATGCAAATTTGTCACTACCTCTCTGACAGTCATTAGGAAAGGAAGACATGACTAGCTATGTAATCCACTGTATTCATAAAGTTAAACTATACCAATTACTGTGGGGAGAAAAAAAATTCTATCTCAGACCTCCATTAGAATGATACCTGTCATATGGTGAACCAAAAACTTAATCATAGCAGTAAATATGTCTCACAGACATATTGTTTTTCTTGTATCTTCAATATAAACTGATAGTCTAAACCAAGGGGGTAATATAATAAAATCAATACTACAAGTAAGTCAACAAAATGTGGTGATCTGGTTTAATCCAATATTGTTGTTATTGTTGTTATGTGCCGTTGAGTTGGACCTGACTCATAGTGACCCCTCCTTGGGTTTCCAAGGCAGTATCACTACAGAAGTAGATTGTCCAACCTTCCTTCCAAGGAGTGGCTGGTGGGTTTGAACCTCTAGCTTTCTGGTTAGCAGTCAAGTGCCTTAGGCATTACACTACCTGAGCTCCATATTATCAAGAATAGTTTTATTGTGTCTCTCAACTGGGTTTTCAACAGCTATTTTGTGGTTGTGCAGTCAATATGATCTGCTGGAATGAGTACCTGAAGTGAAAGGTGATAGTTCAGTAAGCAAACATGTTATCTTCCTCCCAGGCTAGTACTAGGGCTGCTAGATTTTATGAAAACTGAGTTGTTTAACAGGGTAAGTGCCAACTTATAAAGACACTCTACACTTGCTCTGAGGGGATATAAGGAAGAATCCACCAGCAAGGAAATAGATCTGCTAAGGAAGAGAGTTTAGTATAACGCACAGACAACAGAGTACTATGAAACCCAAGTTGTTTGTTTCAAAAAAAGTATTGTAATTCAAAGCTCTGCTAGCATAGTGCCTAAGGCACTTGACTACTAACCAGAAGGCTGGAGGTTCAAACCCACCAGCCACTCCTCGGAAGGAAGGTTGGGCAATCTCCTTCCATAGTGATATTGCCTTGGCAACCCAAGGAGAGGTCACTATGAGTTGGGTCTGACTCCACGGCACATAACAACAACAATTCAAATCTATGTAAATTTTAAAGCAATTAAAACCAAATGTTCTACCTTAGCCTTTAGAAAATAAATCCAATTTCTAGCAAACATTTATTTTAAGTCTAAAGATCTGAGCAATATAACTTCCTGGTATACCCAAGGAAAAGAACATATCTGAAAGTTAGATTCCTAGGTATCAACTAGATGAGATAGCCTGTCATAGAGCAGCATTATTTATACATCAATTTTAAACTGGAGGACTGTTGAAACAAACATGACACTTTAGTTTTGGAAGAGTTGATATGTGATTCCTTCTACTATGAAGATAGTTTCTCCTCTAGTGTTAAAATTTTGGCATATGCACATAAACAATTGCTTAGCTTCCAAGATTTTTAGATTTATAAGTGTGTGAGTGAGGGAAATATAACTCATTTATATTATTCATTTATTTATTTGTGCATTGTGTGGCACCTCCCTAAACCCTAAGCTTCTTAATTCTCTCTCTTTTTTTTAACATTTATATTTCACCACTCCTAAAACAATGTCTGGTACATAGTTAACTGTCAAAAAATATTATTGGATGATAAATATGTGTCCAAATAAGACATTCACTATTTATCTCCACTGAAAATATTATTAAAACAGACCCTGCCTTCCTAGATCAGTGGTGTAATTAAATAACAAATCTCTTAATAAAAATTCATATTTCTTGACTCACACTCAGAAATTATGATTGTTTTAGGTCATGATTTTGTTTCACTGTTTGAATTTTAACAATCATTCCAGCTAATTTGGATTCAAGAGATCCAGGAATCAAAGTTTGAAAAACATTGTAGGTGATTTTAACATAGCTCCTTCATGAGCGTTACTAGCTAAGGTTTTAACCTATGTCCTGTTTCTATTCATGATCAAAGGCGTATGGGGGTCAATACAAACTGTAAACAATCTTCTCATTACTAACAATCACTCCTCAAGGTGGTAAAGTACAAATTGTTGTTGTTGTGTTGTTATGTGCCGTCGAGTCGGACCAGATTCATAGCGACCCCTCCTTGGGTTTCCGAGGCAGTATCACTACGGAAGTAGATTGCCCAACCTTCCTTCTGAGGAGTGGCCGGTGGGTTTGAACCGCCAGCCTTCTGGTTAGTAGTCAAGTGCCTTAGCCACTATGCTACCAGAGCTCCCAGTACAAAATAGAGGTCAACAATTAAATGCCTGCACTCAAAAATCTATGCTCCTTTTGTAAAACAGAGCTTCAAAATCTCAAAGGCACAATTTATCAATCAAGAAATTTTAGAATAAATAGGTGGCAGGCAAGTAACTCTATGATTTGAGATAAACAATGAGTTTACTCTTTTAGAAAATAAGCTGAACTACATTCTGGAATTGCAAGAGCTCTGGTAACATAGTGCCTAAAGCACCTGACTGCTAATCAGAAGGCTGACGGTTCAAATCCTCCAGCCACTCCTCGGAAGGAAGGTTGGGCAGTCTACTTCTGTAGTGATACTGCCTTGGCAACCCAAGGAGGGGTTGCTATGAGTTGGGTCTGACTTGACGGCATATAACAACAACAACAACATTATGATAACCCAGCAAAGAGGTTGCCTGGAATTTACACATTTCAGAAAATTAGCAGATGTTTCTGGAGACAGAATGTTCCTTAGACATGAGACTAGCCAGACTTCATCTCTTGTATTTTTGTCATGTTGTCAGAAAGGACAAGTTCCTGGAGAAGGATATCATATTTAGTAAAGTAGAGGGTCAGCGAGAAAGGAGGAGGTCCCTCCACAAGATGGATTGACAGTGGTTGCCATGATGGGCTCAAACATAGCAATGATTGTGAGGATGGTGCAGGACTCGTCAGTGTTTCCTTCAGTTGTACATAGGGTAACTGTGAGTCAGAACTGACTGGACAGTTAAATTCAAACATTTCACTTCAGTTTATTGTTCCAAAGTTTTTGTTTGTTTATTTTTCCCTTGCTTTTTCTTTACTTCTTAATTTTCATATAATCATTAGGGTTATCTAAGTGTTCTAATGTATGTAAATTCTGTTGAGGTAGACATTGGACTCCTTTAATTTTAGATTCCACTTCTAAAGATCTGGCAATGTTATTAGTTATAAGTGGTTATTTCTAAAAAAAAGAATTAATTAGTTTAGAAACAGGTGACTCTGATGCAATGATTTCTCCTGTGTAACAAATACATGATGTAAAACTCTTTTTCTGGTGATATAGTTTATTCATGCAAATAATTGTTGCACTTCTACTAAATATCACAAACTCTATTCAGTGCTTGGAATATAAAGGTAAATTAACTTATGACTACTTTCAAAAGGTCACATTATGTGGCTCAATTTGTTATAATAATTATATAGTAGCATAAAAATGCACAAGACATTGTGAGAATACCTAAGGTGAGCACTAGTGCAGTCCAAAAGAAGAGAAGGAATTGTCACAAAATACTTTAGAAAAAAATGATGTCTCAGTTAAGTTAAAGCAGAGTAGAGGTTAGATAGGTGGAGAGGTAATACAAAGCTTTCCACACAGGGAGCAGCTGGCTAAAAGAAGCAACAGCACGGTAGTTTCATGGAACTACTTAGGTGCTATATTATTAGAACATACATGGGTGTCCCTGAGTAATAAGACATAAGTTTGGGAAGTCATGAAGGAGCCAGATTGTGGTGTGTTCAATTGTTTAAAGCATGTGGAGCCTTTGAAGTATTAGCACCAGACAACGCAATTCTGAAGGAAACAGGAAATCACAGGCAGGACAATATTTGGGGAACCCAGTCTTATTTTAATTATGAATGTATGTTTTTTCTTAATATCCTTTTCATTTAGGAATACTGGCCACTAGGGGAGGGAAATAATGAAACCAACAGGTTTTATTGCTACAATGCGCAATTATATCAGAAAAACACTGATCCTTAATTGGGCTTCTACTGCCTTAGTGATACCGCCTCGGAAACCCAAGAAGGGTTGCTATGAGTCAGATCTGACTCAATGGCAGTGAATTTGATATGTTTTTTGTTTAATGGGATATGACAAAATCAAAAAATGTTATGATGACTAGTAGCTATTTCTCATTCCTAGTTCTTCCTTTTAAGATAAATGAATGTGGGTAGCATAGTGCCTAAGGCACTCAACTGCTAACCAGAAGGCTGGCTGTTCAAACCCATCAGCCACTACTCAGAAGGAAGGTTGGGCAATCTACTTCCCTAGTGATATCTCCTCGGAAACCCAAGGAGGGGTCGTTATGAGTCGGGTCCGACTCGACAGCACATAACAATAACAACAACAGTTAAAGTAAACGGTTAGTGGTCACCTTTCTGCGGGGCTTCCCAGATTAAGAGGAAAAAATCAACAACCCACCAGACTAATTGTTTTCCAAGGTGATGGGTTTAACCTTTTATGAAAAACAACTTTGGTGTTTTCAAATGTTCTAGCAACAATATTTCACGATTGTAAGAGCTTCTAAACTCATTCATGTTTTTATATGACTGTTTACTTTAGCAGCAACCACACATTTTCCCCTTTTCAGTAATTTCTATTCAAATTGCAACTGAAAACATCTTAAATTGAAGAATATCTTTTCACAGAACAATTTATTTTTAAAAGAAATTAGGTTTAGACAACCTACAATTGGAGAAGCAGTAGGTGTTCATTAAAGGGTGTTTGTCCTCCAGATTTATCTTTCACTCATGAATGACCTCATCCTAGAAAGAAATTAGCATAATTTATATCAATAATTTGTTTCTGTGATGTGTGAAGAAAATAATACCCCATAATAAATTAAAAAATACTTTTATGGCTGTGTTTTATCAGCTTACTTGCCTTTACTTATATTTAAAACTATAAAATCATATTAAAATAATTCATGGGCTGAAGCCCTGGTAGTTTATTGTCCAATAGGAAATCTCTTATCTGAAGGAGTAGAAAGGCTTCGCTGAATTTGACTTATTAATTATAATACTATCCTGATTGTTGAGAGGCTGTTAGTAATCCTGTAGTTTCCAGAGCTTGGGGTCACCTAAGTGGAGTTGCTATCTTTTGTGTGAAATGGTCTATCACTTTGCCAAACAGATTCATTTCATTTGTGTTTTAAAGTGACCTTTTGACTTTCAATCATCTACATAGTCTTCATGCTTTATTTCATTTTATTTTACTGGAGAACATTTTAGAATGTTTGTCATGAAAAGAACTACATAAATATTAATGTATTGATAGTGTTATGGCTTTTCAAACCTATATTTCATTTCATGAGTTTTAAGAGCTACAGAATTTACTGACTGTATTGAAAATATAGGTATAATGGACTTACTGAAATACCCCAAATGTGATAAAATACATGAATTATTAATCCCATGAAAGTCAGTATGATCCTGATTAAATGCCAAACTTTGTGAACAAATCTTGATTTTTTTTTTATTGACAGAGATAAAATTTGGCATGACAGATAAATACAATGAAACTTCTAATTTCTGAGGTTTAAAGCTAACCTAGAGACAAATTTTATAAAGCAATTTAAAGCATAAATCAGGACCCATCTGCACAGAAAAGGCCACTCTAAATTAAAGCCTTATATATTTGTATCTCAACTCCCCTACCTTTGCTCTCACACAAAACTGCATAGACCAGGAAGTCAAGAATTAGCATAGTTAACAATTACCCTTTCCTATGGGACCTCTGGTAGCATAGTGGCTAAGACACTTGCCAGCTCACCAGAAGGCTGGCGGTTCAAACCCACCAGCCACTCCTTGGAAGGAAGGTTGGGCAATCCTACTTCCGTAGTGATACTGCCTTGGAAACCCAAGGAGGGGTCGCTATGAGTCGGGTTTGACTCGATGGCACATAACAACAACAACAACATGGAAATCTCCAAATTAAATAGTTTAAATAATGAATAAATAAATAAATAAATCACAGTTGAAAATATTTGAGATAACCAAAAAGGAATGCAAATATCTCATTTGCTGATACACTTTAACTGTTGTAGAACAGGAAAAATTTTAAGGAAAGGGATATCTTATAAGCACAAATGCAAGATTTAAATACAGAATCTATTTTTATTGATCTGCTTGACAATGTTTCCAGACACTTATCCTCATGTAGCTACTCAAGGGACAAAATCCATATGATAGATAGTGGATATTCTTTCTAGAAGAAAATATTTTAGCAAACTTAAAATAATGTTGTTGGAGATAAAGCAATGATGAAAAATGTACACATAGAGAAGAGAAACAGGTTAATATTTTTTCCTGATAAATAGAAGTACTGCACTGTCAAAGAGGAGCTTGCAGATTGCCTTATGTCATAACTAGGTTTTAATGGAATTAAGTCTAGTGGATTGCTGTAGATGATGCAGCATGAGCCAAGCCAGAAGGGTAAGAAAGACAGAGATGTTTGAGATGGTGAAGGGACCAGTATAACTTAAAGTAATAACAGAGTTAACTCACTTTCCCCAAAACTGGATGGAAAACTCACTAGTTTTGCAGTAGCTGTTGTTGTTATATGTCATTACGGTATAATAATATTTCAACTGGAGTTCCCTCCCACCACTTCCATGACATAATAGCTTTTAACCATAAACATTTAACAACAGAAAAAAACAAATGAAATCTAGTCTACTCTGACTTATGGAAACTCCATATATGTTAGAGTACATACATGCTCCATAGCATTTTCAAAGGCTGATATTTTTTGGAAGTAGATCATCAGGACCTTAATTCCGTGGTTTTTCTGTGTGGTCTTAAACCAACAAAATCTTGGTTAGCAGCAGAGCTCATTGCCTGTTTTGACCACCATGGACTTTGGTAAATATAGCAGGTAAGAAAAAAAAAAAAAGAAGAAGAAGAAGAAGGAGGAGGAGAAGGAGAAAAGTAATTAACTGGTATGAATGCAAGAAAAAAAATACACATTTGCAGACTAAATAGCATAGAAAATAAATTATAATAAACAAATGTTTTAACTCTTGAAGCTAAAGAATAACCACAAAGCATCTGAAGACAGAGACCAAAAATATGCTACCTTGTTATAAAAAGACACAGAATAGTTCAATAACATAAAATTGATCTTATATTGTATATAAAATATGCAATGAAGCAGGCCAATTTAAAAAAGGTAAAAGTTAACCAGATTGACAGATTTAGGCCAGGCAAATGCTAACAGGCAGGAAGCAATAACAATATTATTGATTTCTAAGAAATTTTATGCAACTCAAAGGTGTGAATGAAGCAAGGGGAGCATACAAAAAGGATGTAAGATTAACCAATCTTTGTAAAACAAATACCAAAGCATGCTGTTTATTGTTTGTTGCCAGAGTCAATTTCTACTCATAATCATCCTAAGCACAACAGAATGAAACACTGCCTAGTTCTGTGCCCTCCTCACAATTGTTGCTTTGTTTAAGCCTATTCTGTAGCTACTGTTTCAATCCATTTCATTGAGGATTTTCCACATTTTCCCCGACCCTCTACTTTATCAAGCATGAAGTCCTTCTCCAAGTACTGGGCACTTCTGATAACATATCCAAAGTATGTTGAAAATATATCCAAAGTATATTGAAAATACTATGGCTTGGGTCTGATGCACATCCACCCTCAAAGTGATATATTTGCTTTATAAGACTTTAAAGAAAGCATTTCCAGAGATTTGCTCAATGCAATATATCTTCTGATTTCTTGACTACTGTTTCCGTGGGTGTTGATTGTGGATCCAAGAAAATTAAATCCCTGAGAATGTCAATCTTTTCTCCATTTATCAAAATGTTGCTTATTGCTCTAGTTGTGAGGATTTTTGGTTTCTTTATGTAAAGGCGTAATTCATACTGAAAGCTATAATCCTTGATCTCCATCAATAAATCCTTCAAGATATCATTATCTTCAGCAAGCAAGGTTATGTCATCTGGATATCATGGGTTCTTAATCATTTTTCCTCCAATTCTGATGCTACATGTCATCTCAATATAGTCCAGTTTCTCAGAGTATTTGCTCAGCATAAAAATTGTGTAAGTATGGTAAAAGGATACAACTCCAGTGTACAGCTTTCCTGATTTAAAACCAAAACCTGATTTTTGAACATTGCATAAATCTTTATGGAAGTAGATTGCCCAGTCTTCCTTCCTCAGAGGAGCTGGTGTGTTTGAACCTCCAACCTTCTGGTTAACAATGAAATGCCTTTGGCACTATGTCACCAGAGTTCCTTATAATAATAATTAAATAATGAAATTAGATGGAAATATCAATACAAGAAAAGAGGTATAGAACATCCATAACCCCATGAAAAATATAGTAAACAATACAGTAAGAAACATGTACAAGATCTATCTATCTATCTATCTATCTATCTATCTATCTATCTATGTGCATGTATGAGCTTTGGTTGTGTAGTGCCTAAGCCATTTGACTGTTAACCAGAAAGCTGGTGGTTCAAACCCAACAGCCACTTCTCAGAAGGAAGGTTGGGCAATCTACCTTCATGATGACACCGCCTCAATACCCAAGGAGGGGTCGCTATCAGTTGGATCTGACTCAACAGCAATGAGTTTCGTTTTGGTTTTGGTCATATATGCTATCCACCACTCATCTGTAAGTGTTTTATAATGTGGTGGCTTGAGTGTTGCTGTGGGGATGGAAGGTATGTGGCCAATATTTCAAATACCTGCAGGGTCACCCATGGTGGAAAGGTTTCAGTTGAGATTCCAGACTAAGGCTGCCTTGGAACAAGGACAAATCCATCCACATCTGAAAAAATTGATCAGTGAAAATCTTATGAACAGCAGTGAAACACTGCCTGATATATAACTGGAAAACTTTATGAATAGACCTAAAACATCACATGATATAGTGCTGGAGGAAGAGGCCCTCAGGTTGGAAGGTACTGAAAATATGACCAAGGAAGAGCTCATCCCCAAAGAAGAAACAACCTTATGACATAAATGGATTAAAGCTTTTGGGACCTCCATTTGCTAAAGGGCATGACTGAAAATGGGAAGAAACAGATGCAAACATCCATTAATAATCAGAACATGGAATATATGAAGTACAAATGTAGGAAACTAGGAAGATATCAAAAAATGAAATGGAAAACAGAAAGATCAATATCTTAAGCATTAGTGAGCTGAAATGGACTGGGTTTGCGCATTTTGAATCAGACAATCATATCTTCTACTGTGTTGGGAAGGGCAAATCAAAGGGAATAGTGTCACATTAATTATCAAAAAGAATGTTTCTGTGTCTATTTTGAAATACAATGCTGTCAGTAATAGGTTAATATCCATAAACCTACAAGGAAGACCAGTTTATACCACTGTTATTCAAGTTTTTACACCAACCACTAAAACCAAAGATGAAAAAAATGATAATTTTTACCAACTTCTGTGATCTGAAATTGACCAATGATGCAAACAGGATATATTGATTGTTCCTGGTGATTGGAATGTAAATGTGGTATACAAAGAAGAATCATCAGTAGTTGAAAAATATGGTTTTGGTGAGAGAAATGATGCTGGAGATTGCATGATAGAATTTTGCAACACCAACAACTTATTCATTGAAAATTACTTTTTTAACAACAAAAATGGCAGTTATACACATGGACCTCACCATATGGAATACACAAGAATCAAATTGAATGCACCTGTGAAAAGAGGAGATAGAGAAGCTCAATATCATCAGTCAAAGCAAGGCCAGGAGCTGGTTATGCAACAGACCATCTATTGCTTATATGCAAGTTCAAGTTGAAGGTGAAAAGAATTAAAACAAGTCCATGAGAGCCAAAATATGACCTTCATTATATCTCACAAGAATTTAAAGGCAAATTGCTGAAAAGATTTGATGCCTTGAACACCAGTGGCTTAAAACCAGACAAGTTGTGGGATGACATCAAGGACATCATACATGAAGAAAGCAAATGACCAATAAAAAGACAAAAATGGATGTCAGAAGAGGCTCTGAAACTTGCTCTTCCATTTTTATTAGGAAGAAATGATAAGACAAAAAATCTGAAAAGAAGATTCCAAATAGAAACTTGGGAAGACAAAGAAAAGTATTATAATGAAATGTGCAAAGACCTGAAGTTAGAAAACCAAAAGAAAAGAACACATGCACTATTTCTCAAGCTGAAAAGACTGAAGAAAAAATTCAAGCCTCAAGTTGCAATATTGAAAGGGTCTATGGGCAAAACATTGAATAATTCAGGAAACTTCAAAAGAAAATGGAAGGAATACACAGAGTCACTCTACAGAAAAGATTGGGCAATGTTTAATTATTTCAGGAGGTAGTACATGATAAAGAGCCAATGATATTGAAGGAAGAAGTCCAAGCTACACTGAAAGAATTGGCCAAAACAAAAATAAGGCTCTAGTAATTGATGGAATACCCACTGACATATTTCAACAAATGGATGCAGTGCTGGAAACTCTTACTCGTTTATGTCAAGAAATTTGGAAGACAGCTACCTGAACAACCAAATGGAAAAGATCCATATTTGTGCCCATTCCAAAGAATGATCATCCAATAGAATGTGGAAATTATTGAACAATACCCTTAATATCACACACAAGTCAAATTTTGGTGAAGACAATTCAAAAATCGTTGTAGCAGGGTATTGACAGGAAACTTCCAGAAATGCAAGCTAGATTCAGAAGAGGATGTGAAATAAGATATCATTGCTGATGTCAGATGGATCTTGGGTGAAAGTAAAAAATACCAGATGTTTAACTGTGTTTTATTGACTATACAAAGGCATTTGACTGTGTGAATCATAACAAATTATGGATAGAATTGAAAAGAATGGGGATTCCAGAACATTTAATTGTGTTCACTAGAACTTGTGCATAGACCAAGAGGCTTTTGTGTGAACAGAACAAGGGGATACTGTGTGGTTTGAAATCAGGAAGGGTATGTGTCAGGGTTGTATCTTTTCACCATACTTATTCAATATGTATGCTGAACAAATAATCCAAGAACCTGGACTTTTGAAGAAGAACAAAGCATCAATATTGGGGGAGACTCATTAACAACCTGTGATATGCTGATAACACAACCTTGCTTTCTGAAAGTAAAAAAGGCTTCCAGAACTTACTGATGAAGATAAAAGGCTACAGCCTTTCTGTGTGGATTATACCACAACATAAAGAAAACAAAAATCATTACAAGTAGACCAATAAGCAACACCACAATAAATGGAGAAAATATGTAAGTTGTCAGCGGTTTCCTTTTACTTGGATCCACGATCAAATTGCATGGAAGCAGTAGTCAAGAAATCAGGTCTCTCATTGCACTTGGCAAATGTGCTGCAAAATACCACTTTAAAGTATTAAGAAGAAAAGATCTCATTTTGAAGACTAAGGTGCACCTAACCAAGGTCATGGTATTTTCAGTAGCCTCATATGCATGAATAAGGAAGATAGAAGAAGAACTGATGCCGTTGAAATATGATATTGGCAAACAACACTGAAAATACCATGAACTGCCAGAAGATTGAACAAATCTGACTTGGAAGAAGTGCAACTGAATTGCTCCTTGAAAGCAAGAATGGCCAGACTTCACCTAACCTACTTTGGTCATATTGTCAGAAGGGATCATTCCCAGGAGGATATCATGCTTGGTAAAGTCGGTCAGCATAAAAGAGTAAGACCATCAATAAGATGCAATAGTGGCAGCAACAATGGGCTCAAGTATATAGCAAAGATTGTCAGGGTGAACAAAACCAGACAGTGGTTTGTTTTCTTCTGTTTCACATTGGGTTGCTGAGTTGGATGGAGCCAACTCGAGGACAAAAATATATATATATTTATATATATAATATA
>NW_006922216.1:1207123-1214165 GCF_000298275.1 Orycteropus afer afer | reverse complement strand
TAAATATTATTTATATATTCTTTTACATTTTTATAGGTTCACTTTATTTCTATATATCTATGTTAATTTCCACATCAGATTGTATACCTCCCAAAGAAAAGATATGAATTCTCTTCTAGTCTATAAAAAAATTCAAAAGTTGGTCAAAGTTTTGAATACAGTGGACTTATTCATATATTTCACAAATTTCAAGTGGGGCAGACCCTGTCATTTTAGTTCAGTGCCTAATTCTTAAAAATTAATAATGAAAACAGTTTGAAAATAATTTTTGAAACAATCCTTAGGTCCAAGAAGTCTAATATAATTCCAAAAGAAGCCAAAAATTAATGATGGTTATCAAATATGTGATATGTATATTGTTTTACTACAAAAGAAAGTTTATAATGGAAGCTAACAAATTGGAATTAATTAGTTAACATCATGAAACTAGAAAATAGCTTTAAAAATTACCTATAAAAGATGGAAGAACACAATAAAGACAAAATGAGAAATTTATTTATTAGAAGACAGGAAAAATAGCATCAGCAAAAAGGTAGTCCTTTGAAATAAAAAAATATATATAATGGATAAAAAAGAAAAAAATACCACTGCCATTGAGCCAATTCTGACTCATGGCAATCCCCATTGGTTTTCCGAGGATATAAATCTTTACGGAAATAGATTGCCCAGTCTTACTTGGGTTTAGGAAGGATTAATTAAGAGAAAACAAAACAAAACAAAATTACACAACTTGAAATTATAAACAGAACTGTTGTTGTTAGGTGCCATTGAGTAGACTCCACATCATAGTGACCCTTTGTGCAACAGAATGAAACACAGCCTATTCCAATGCCACCCTCACAATCTTTGCTATATTTAAGCCCATTGTCACAATCACTGTGTCAATCCATCTTGTTGAGGGTCTTTCCCATTTTTTGCTGGTCTACTATGCAAGGAATGACAAATTTAAGAGGAATGACATCACATTCATCGTCACAAAGCACGTTTCAAGATCTATGCTGAAGTACAATGCTGTCAGTGATAGGTTAGTACCCATTCTCCTACAGAGAAGCCCAGTTAATACCACAGTTATTCAAATGCACTCACCAACTGCTAAAGCCAATGGTGACGAAACTTAAGATTTTTACCAACTTCTGCAGTCTGAAATTGACCAAATATGCAATCAAGATATATTCATTAGTACTGGCAATTGTGAAAGTGGGAAACAAAGAAGAATCAATAATTGTGGGAAAATATGGTCTTGTTGACAGAAATGATGCCAGAGATCACATGATTATATATGTTGTTTTTGTTACCTGCCAAGTCATCTCCAACTCATAGAGTCCACATGCACACCAGAATGAAACACTGCCCAGTCCTGTGCCAGCCCCACTATCCTTGCTATACTTGAGCCCATCATTGCAGCTACTGTGTCAATCTATCTCGTTGAGGGCCTTCCCCTTCCTGTTGACCCTCCACTTTACCAAGAATGACATACTTCTCTAAGGAGTGATCCCTTCTTACAACATGGCCAAAGTAGGTGAGAGGAAGTTTGGCCATTCTCACTTCCAAGGAGCATTCTGCCCGCACCTCTTTCAGGACAAACTTATAAGTTCTTTCGGCAGTCCATGGTACTTTCAGCATTCTTCACCAACATCACAACTCAAAAGCATGGACTCTTCTATGGTTTTTCGCCTTCATTGCCCAGCTGTCACGTGCATATTAGGTGATTGAAAATACCATGGCTTGTGTCAGGTGCATGTTAGTCTTGGAGGAGATATCTTTGCTCTTCAGCACTGGAAATAGTTCTCTTGCAGAACATTTTCCCAGTGCTATACATGATCTGAAATCCTGACTGATGCTTCCATTCATGTTGATTGTAGAACCAAGTAATATGTAGTCTTTGACAACTTCAGTCTTTTCTCCATTCTTTGTGATGCCGCTTATTGGTCCAGTTGTGAGGACTTTTGTTTTCTTTATATTGAAGTCTAATCCATACTGCAGACTGTTGTCTTCAATCTTCATCAGTAAATGGTTCAAGTCATCCTCACCTTCAGCAAGCAAAGTTGTGTCATCTGTGTATTGGAAGTTGTTAATGAGTCTTTTTCCAATTCTTATGTCACATTCTTCTTCAATACTTCATATAGTCCAGCTTCTCAGATTGTTTGCTCAGCATACAGATTGAATAAGTATGGTGAAAAGATACAACCCTGATGCACTCCTTCTTGATTTTAAACCATGCAATGGCCCCTTGTTCTATTCAAATGACAGCCTCCTGGTCTATGTACAGGTTACTCATGAGTACAATTAAGTGATTTGCAATTCTCATTCTTCTTAATGTTATCCATAATTTGTTATGATCCACACAATCGAATGTTATTGTATAGTCAATAATACACAAGTAATAATCCTTCTGGTATTCTTTGCTTTCAGTCAAGATCCATCTGATATCAGCAATGATATCTCTTGTTCCACGTGCTCTTCTGAATCCACCTTGTAGTTTTGGAAGCTCTCTGTCAATATACTGCTGCAACCATTTTTAAATTATCTTCAGTAAGATTTTAGTTGTGTGTGGTAATAATGATATTGTTCAATAACTTCCACATTCTGTGGGATGACCTTTCTTTGGAATGGGTACAAATATGGATCTCTTCCAGTCAGTTGGCCGAGTACCTGTCTTCCAAATCTCTTAGCACAGACTAGTGAGTGCCTCCAATGTGGCATCCATTTGTTGAAGCATTTCAGTGAGTATTTCATCAATTCCTGGAGACTCCTTTTTTGCCACTTCCTTCAGTGCGACTTCGACTTCCTTCAATACCATTGGTTCTTGATCATATGCCGCCTCCTGATATGGATGATCATCTACCAATTCTTTTTGGTACAGTGACTCTGTGTATTCTGTTCATCTTCTCTTGATGTTTCCTGCACCTTCAATATTTTTCCCATAGAATCTCTCAATATTGCAACTCAAGGCTTAAATTTTTTCTTCAATCCTTTCAGCTTGAGAAGTGCTGAGCATGTTCTGCCTTTTTGGTTTTCAAACTCCAGGCCTTTGCACATTTCATTATAATAATTGGTTTTGTCTTCTTGAGCTGCTCTTTGAAATCTTCTGTTCAGCTCTTTTATCCTGACAATTCACAATTCTTCTACCCGCTTTAGTACTCTCCATTCGAACAATTTTCAGAGTCTCTTCTGAAATCTATTTTGTTCTTTTCTTCCTTTCCTGCTTTTTTAATGACCTTTTGTTTTCTTCATGGATGATATTTTTTGATGTCATGCCACATTTCCTCCGGTTTTCAATCATTAGTGTTCAATGCAACACATCTATTCTTTAAATGTTCTCTAAATTCAGGAGGGATATATTGAAGGTCATATTTTAGCTCTCATGGAGTTGTTTTAATTGTTTTCAACTTCAAGTTGAACTTGCATATGAGCAACTGATGGTCTGATTATAGATACTGACCACTAACATTGAGGAAGCAAATAATCATAATAAAACTATGTTATGTGTGTGTGTCTGCATGTGTGTAAAATTATCATTCTTTAATTGCACATTTTCTGGGAAAATGGAAATAAAGCACAATTAATTCCAGAGTCATGTCAAAAAAAATTTCTCAAAATAAGTTAACACAAAGATTCCGTCAAGGTATCAAATAATAAGTAATTCTGACACTGCATCATTTCACAGGGCAAGAAAGAAATCATACTTTTCCTGTGAAGTTATAATATGGTGTTGTTATTAGGTGCCATCCAGTTGGTTCCCAGTCATAGTGACCCTGTATACAACAGAAGAAAACACTGTCCAGTCCTGTGCCATTTCACACCCATTGCCCAATGTTATAGCCACTGCCTCAATCTATTTCTTTGAAGGTCTTTCTCTTTTTTTATTGACCCTCTACTTTACAAAGCATAATATTCTTCTCTATGGCTTGGTCCCTACTGATAACATGCCCAAAGCACATGAAACAAAGTCTCACCATCTTCAATTTTAAGAAGCATTCTGGTTGTACTTGTTCCAGGACAGATTTGTTCTTTTGGCAGTCCATGATATATGCAATATTTTTCACAACTGCTTTAATTCAAAGGCTTCATTTCTTCTTCAGTCTTCCTTAGTCACTGTCTACCTTTCACGTGCATGTGAGACAATTGAAAACACATGAATGATTTTTAACTCTTTAAAGAGGTCTTTTGCAGAAGATTTCCTCAATGCAATACATTGATTTCTTGATTGCTGTTTTAATGGGCACTGATTATGGATCCAAGTAAATTAAAGTCCTTGATCTGTCAATCTTTTCTCCATTTATCATGATGTTATTTATTGGTACATTTGTGAGAATTTTTTTTCCCTATGTTGAAATGTAAACCATATTAAAGATTGTAACCTTTAGCATTCATCAGTAAATGTTTCAAGTCATTTTTACTTTCACCAAGTAAAGTTGTATCATCTGTATATGAGTTTGCTAATGAGTTTTCCACCAATCTTGATTCTATGCTCTTCATATATTCCAGTTTATTGGATTATTTGCTCAGCATCAGAGTCAATAAATATGGTGAGTGGATACAACCCTGATACACACCTTTCCTGGTTTTAAACCATGAAAGTATACCCTTCTGTTAGAATAATTGCCTCTTGGTCTATACACAATTTCTTCATGAGCACAATGAATTTTTCTGAAATTCCCATCCCTTGAAATGTTATCCATAATTTGTTATGATCTACACAGTGGAATTTATGTAGTCAATAATACACAGGCAAACATCTTTCTGGTGTTCTCTATTTTCAGCCAAGACCCATCTGCATTAGCAAAGTCAGAACCAAAAACCCAAATTCAGTGCCATCAAGTCAATTCTGGTTCATAGTGAACACCACTGGGCTTCCAAGGTTGTAAATATTTATGGAGGCAGACTGCCTCATTTTTATTCCATGGAGCAGCTAGTTGGTTCAAACCACCAACCATTAGGTTAGTAGCCAAGTACCTTAACCACTATACCACCAGAGCTCCTCCCAGAGTCAGGAAAGATTCTGAAAGTGGTTCCTGAACATAAATTAGCTAAAGAGAATGGAATCAATGATGAACTAAAAGAGCTGAACAGGTTATATCATAATGCAGTTTAAGAAGGCAAAGTGAAGAATCACAATAAAATGTTTAAAAACTAGGAGTTAGAAATCCAAAAGGGAAGAACATGCTAGGCATTTTTCAAGCTGAAAGACCTGTAGCAAAATTGAGGCCTCCATTTGCAATTGTGAAGGATTCTTGGGCAAATATTGAATGATACAGGAAGCATTAAAAGAAAACGGAAGGAATATACAAAGTCACTGTGAAAAGTATTGGCCAATGTTTAACAATTCTGGAAGGTGGCAGGACACAATATTTGATCAACAACTGATGGATTTGAAGGAAGAAGTCCAAGCTGCACTGATGGAATTGATGAAAAACAAGGCTCCAGGAATTGATGGAATATCCATTGAGATTTTTCAACAAATGGATCCAATGCTAGAAGCAGTGACTCATCTATGTCAAGAAATTTGAAAAACAACTATCTGGCCAACTGACTGGAAGAGATCCATATTTGTGTCCATTACAAATTAAGGTGGTCCTCTGAAATGCATAAATTATCATTAATATCACATGCAAGTAAAATTTTTCTGAAGATAATTAAAAAATGGTTACAGCAGTCCATCGACAGGGAATTACCAGTAATTTAAGATGGATCAGAAGAAGATGCAGAAAGAGGGCTATCACTGCTGATGTTAGATGGATCATGGCTGAAAGAATATTGCAAGAAGTCAGCATACAAAATATGACAAATTGCCATAGATAATTTTGACCATTATCATAAATAAATATTCGTTTTTAAGGTAACTTTTAAATGGAAGTGTGGAAGTCAACAGTACATGCAAAGAATAATTCATTAAGATTGTAGGGAGTGTATTATAAAAATACAAGAATGACTTAATTATATAAAACCAGTTAATGTAATATATGATACTAATAAGTTAATTGAAAGCAAACATATAGTCTTCTTAATAAATTTTAACCTGATCTTTGTGTACATTTGAACTCCATATTTGATTAAATGAAAGATAAATAAATAAATGACCACATCATTACCATGATAAAAATGTATATTGCAAGTAATATTAGCCCTATTTTCCTGATGAAAAATTAGAACTGTTTCTCTGGAAGTAAAAAATAAAATATAAGGAGGAAGGTAGTTCTTGATGCCTCTTATAACACAATTATTTATTAGTGATCTGTAATTAGTAACATAATAGACAATTGACATTTTTCCAGTTACTTAGCATTTGACAAGTGTTGGTAGAGGGCAGATTCTATGACACTGATAGATACAGTTTCTCAGTTTCCTAGTACTTATGTCCCCCCCCCCAAAAAAAAAGAGGCACATGATGCTGCAAAGCAAAAAAGCAAGAAGAGTAGGCCATCAAGCAAGGAAACACAAGCAATGGCAGCACTCTAGCAGCCCCAAGTTCAGTGCTAATTGTGTCTAGTGTTAACAATATTGGAAGTGCAACCTACATTAGTTTTTAGTTGTGACAGTAGGGCTGTGCTCACCAAAAATATTGTATGGCATGATTTTGCTTTGGGTTTTGTTAACAGTTTTCTGTTTATCTTCCACATAATTTATTAACTGTAAAAATTATTTGGCTGTGCTCACTTGCTGTTTTTGTTGTTGTTATGTGCCATCAAGACGGACCTGATTCATAGTGACCCCTCCTTGGGTTTCTGAGGTGGTATCACTACGGAAGTAGATTGCCCAACCTTCCTTCCGAGGAGTGGCTAGTGGGTTTGAACTGTCAGCCTTCTGGTTAGCAGTCAGGTGCCTTAGGCACATATAATAAAATTGGAAGGATATAGAAAAGAATAGCATGACCTTTGCAAAAGGGTGACATGTAATTTCATGAAGCATTCAATATTTTTGATAAAGAATAGTGAGAAAAGCCTACAGTTACCACAAGAAAGGAAATAATAAAGATTTGAACAGAAATCAGTGAAACAGAAAATAGAAAAAAACAACAAGATTAGAAGTCTTTTTTTTTTTT
>NW_006922216.1:1205978-1206558 GCF_000298275.1 Orycteropus afer afer | reverse complement strand
TAGTGATACTGCCTCGGAAACCCAAGGAGGGGTCGCTATGAGTCGGGGCCGACTCGACGGCACATAACAACAACAACAACAGTGAGAACTGTATCCCAACAAATTTGAAAATCTAGAAGTAATGGACAGATTTCTAGAATGCACTACTTACCTAAAGTAACAGAGACTGAGGTGGAAATGTTGAACAGACCAAAAACAAAAGAAGAAATTGAACATGTCATAAAAAATAAAAATAAAAAAACAATAAAAAGAGTTCTGACGCAGACTATGTCACCAGAGATTTCTACCAAATGTTCAGAAAACAGACAACAATCCTACTCAAACTATACCAGAACATAGAAAAGGATAGAATCCTCCCAAATTCATTTTATGAAGCAAGCATAACCATGATACCAAAACCAGGCAAAGACATCACTCAAAAGGAAAGTGACCAACCAATATCCCTCATGAATATAGACACAAAAAGCTTCAACAAAATCCTAACCAGTGCACTCAAACAACATATTTAAAAAATAATACATTATTACCAAGTGGGGTGCATACAAGGTGTGCAAGGATGGTTCAACATTAGAAAAACAAT
>NW_006922216.1:1195415-1203873 GCF_000298275.1 Orycteropus afer afer | reverse complement strand
CTATTTACCATATCCAAAAGATGGAAACAACCTAGGTGCACATCAACAGAAGAATGGATAATCAAACTATGGTACATACAAACAGTGGAATACTATGTAACCCTAAAGAATAATGTAGAATCTGCAAAACACAGCATAACATGAGTGAATTTGGAGGATATTATGTTGACTGAAATAAGTGAATCATAGAAGGAGAAATATTGTATTAGTCTGCTATTGTAAAAAGTCAAGGGAAGGTTTATAAAGGGTACAAAACTTTGGTTACCAGGGGTAGGAAGGGAGGGAGGGAGCACTACTAGATAAGCAGAGATAAGTATTGATTTGGGTGAAGGGAAGGGTAATGTGCCAAATGTGAGAGATCAGTGGCATTGAAGAACAGGAAGACATGGGGAGGTGCACTGGAAGTTCAGACCACAAAGATGAACCATTTTGCACGTACACTACTGCATTGTCAGTGATGGAAAACATTGATCTATGGGTGGATAGATGGGTGAACAGGCTGAATGATCAGGTATTTCTAGGCAGGGGGCAGTGTGCCCACAATGATGTATAGGATTGGCAGATGTTGTTTCTACATGTGTATTTGTATGTTCTGTAAGAATTTCCAGGTATATAGTGGAGCTGACAAGCATCAACTTTATGGTGACTTCTTGACCACAGCCAGTCACTCGGAGCGAATAGTTGGACCTGTGGACTTGGGACCATGGTCTCAGGGGACATCAAGAGCAATTGGCATACATACTACACAAAAACATTGTTCCATATCCTACTTAGGTGAGTAGGGCTGGGATCTTAAAAGCTTAACGGCAGCCATCTAGATGCAATGATGGGTCTTTCCTCATCCAGAGCAAAGAAGAATAATGAAGAAAACCAAAGACGCATGGAAAAAATGAGTTCAAATGACTGGTACATCATGGAATCTTCAGCCTATATGACTATGAGACCAGAAGAACTAGATGGTGCACGGGCTACCACTGTCAACCACTTGGAGAGCGATTAATGTAGGAGATCCTGGATAGCGTGGGAGAACAATGTGAAACAAAACTCAAAATCATTAAAAAAAAAAAAGGACCAGGTTTGCTGTTCTGATATAGCCTGATGGAAACCCTGAGACTATGGCCCAAGCTGCCCTTCAGGTTTAGAATTGAACTCATTCTTGTGGCTTCCAGCCAAACAAAATCAATCATATGAGCTGAACATTAATATTAGGTAGATATGCTCCTTAGAGAGATCAATCTTGGGAAACTAGAAGGGTTGTTTCCCTAACAGGGAGATGGCTGGGGGGGGGGGGTGCTGCAGGAGTGCACAGGGAATAGGTAGCCATGTGGGAGAAGTCTGATGAGAGCTGCTACATTGTGGGAAATTGTAATCAATATCATGAGACAAAATGTGTATGAACTGCTCTATGGAAAGTGAATTTGCTTTGTAAAGTTTTACCCAAATAACAATAAAAAGTGAAAAAAAATAAACATTAAAAAAAAATCCACTAAGGAACTTCAAATTATATTTAAGTGGTGCCTAAGGCATTTGACTGCTAACCAGAGTTTCTGTAGTGATACTGCCTCAGAAACGCAAGGAGAGGTAGCTATGAGTCAGATCCGACTCGATAGCAGTGAGTTGTTTTTTTTTTTTTTTTAATGGAAAGACTCAGTGTGTTCCTAGCTATGTTTTTTTTTTTTTTTCCAGTAAGTGTCAATTCATTTAAAACCAATACTTAAAAGAAACGTAAATATAATTAAATAATTAGAGGCAAAATGTTAACAATTCCTTATTTGAAAAACAGGCAACAATACCTAAAAAATTTCTGGAAAAGAAGACTGAAGAAAGGGAATTATTTGACTAGATATTAAAATATCATACAAATATTAAAATTTTTAACATTAAATCTACACTGTGTCAAAACATTGAAGCACTTTGGAGCTGTAGAAATAAAAAGTAGGTGAATGGAAAATTAGAGGCTGAAATAAATTCCAATATATATTGGTTTTTGGTTTGCTCTAAGGGTGGTCCTATAAACTAGTGGGAAAAAGGACTGAAGAACTGAATCACAGATTGGTATGTGGATAACAGGCTGCCATTTGCAGCAGTGTAATCTGAATCTCTAGTCATTTCTTAAATCAGAGGTCCCCATACCACCAGAAATACCAAATCTCATCCCAGATCAGTTTAATTGGAAACTCTGGGCCTAGGATCCAGCAATGTGTTTTTTAACATGTTATCTTGGCAATTCTGATGCATGCTAACACTTGAGAAACACTGACTTAAACCAAACTAAATTCCCAATTGTTCAAAAGTTTAAATGGAAAAAAAAGAAACTATAAGAATTCTATTAAAATATAAGTTATTTATGTTGCAGTGGGCGGGCTTTTCCTATACCACCTCAGAAACCCAAGGAGGGGTTGCTATGAGTTGGATCTGACTCCACCACATTTATTTTTATTTTTATTTTTTGTCTCTTCATGTATTGTCATCCCACCTCATTTATCGATTGTAAACATATGTCTCACTCACTGCCATCCAGTCATTCGGACTCATAAAACCACAAAATAAATATCACTGTCATTGAGTTGGTTCTGACTCATAGCAGACCCTCCTTGTGTTTCTGAGGAGGTATCTCCAGGGAGCTATATCGGCCAATCCTCCTTCCTAGGGTGGCTGGTGGGTTTGAACCACCAGCCTTCTGGTTATCAGTCAAATGCCTTAGACACTACACAACCTCCATTGGGTCAGAGGCTGTAAATCTTCAGGGAAGCAGATTACCCATCTTCCTTCTGTGGAGCAGCTGGTGGATTTGAACCACTAACTGTCTAGTTAGTGGTCAAGTATCTTATCCATTATGCCACCAGAGCACCCTAAACATATGTAGGTATATTTTATTCTATACAGAAAAGCATGTATAGTATCATGTCAATTTATATTATCTAATGATGAAATTGGGAGCTCTGGTAGCATAGTGCCTAAGGCACTTGACTGCTAACCAGAAGGCTGGCCGTTCAAACCCATCAGCCACTCCTCGGAAGGAAGATGGGGCAATCTACTTCCATAGTGATACTGCCTCAGAAACCCAAGGAGGGGTCACAATGAGTCGGGTCCGACTGGAAGGCATATAACAACAACAACAACAATGATGAAATTATAAGCTATTTTAATGTTTTTCATTACAATTTCCTCTACTAAAATCACTCCTATATTTTATATTTTAAAAAGGCATAGAACAATTAACTTTCAATTTAATTGCTTTACAGACTATTAAATATATACGAGCAAACTTTATCAACTTTTTTCCTTACACTACTCAGCATAAGCAAGTATTTTAACCGAGGAACTTTTGGATTTAACTCATTGATACATTGATTTCCCCTCCTAAATGTTGGCATCACCAACTAATTTTTGATTAGTTTTTTGGTGGATTTCTCTCTCATCACTTCTCATTGAATTGAAAGAAGCTAATTTGTAAAAAATGGGGGTTTCTTCATGTTTAGTAAGTTACTTAGTATATGAAAGAAAAAGAAACTCACATAATATAAAGATATAGAATAGCTACCAGGCAGCCCTGTACACTTAGAATTTAAGGAGACTCATTTTGATATGTTGCAAAATTTGTGGCCTATGATAATAAGCAATGATGAGTAATTGGGATTCTTGGACTTTCAAACAGAGACTGTGTCTCTTGTTATTCACTCTAACACCTTACTTAAGCAAGGTAGAAAAAAATGTGAGGAGGAAAGATGTTTACATAACTTAAGGAAAATAATTTACTGCATTTTACACATGATGGATGAATGCTAGGTGCTCAAAGGTAAGTCCTCTCTGAGAGAACTTTACTTTGAATATAACTCCATCATGACTCAACTTACCATGTGGACCAATACCAGCCTCTTCTAGGGTTGTTGTGAGTATTAAATGACTTGATGTGGGGGAAGTCTTCATGAGAGCCAGCAGTTTTTAAACATTTGCCATAGAAGAAATATTGCATAAGAAATACATATATTATCCAAGTTTTCACTATTTCACCTTTATTAAATGAAACAGTTATAATGAGCCAGTTCAAGGGATCATGCGTGAAAATTTCATTGTGGCTGGCTGCAGGTTTTAGGCAGAAAAGATTATTTTAAAACAAGCAGGCATGCAAATTTAAATGATGTTAGAAACAAACCATGTGTGTTTTCTACCTATTGGATCCACTTCTACTTCATTTGAAGCATTTTAAATTTTGACTCAGAATAAATGAAACCAAAACCAATAGCATAGTTAATAGGATGAAAAATAAACATTTCCCCATTATTTTAGCATGGGTGTGTCCTTTTCACTTACAACTTGTACAAAGAGTTCATGGTTGCTTATGAGGTACTCAGGGAATCACCTGGATTTTAAGGACCAGATGAAGCATGTTTCATTTTTATAGTTCCAGTCCCTAAATAGTTTGTTTGTTTTTATGTGACCTTAGTGAAGCTATGGTCCTGAGGCTGGAGGTGCCCTGATAATCTACTAAATTTATAGAGGCTTCTTATTCTAGAAGGACCAGCAACATGTAGAATAACGAAACAAAATAAAAAGATGAGTAGAGGGCTTCCTAAAAATAAATCTTACTTTATAATGCTAAAAGATGTTTAAAAAGAAAAAAAAAAAAGAATTATCAGAGTGTTAAAGGACATATGAGATCACCTGCATGAGTCTAGGTACCATCAGGTTACTTAACTAGAAATGTAATATGAGACTCTATGTTTTTGGTGAGATTAACCAAACATTTTCAATGTGTTCTCGAGAGCAGAAAATCTCAAACTGGGATCCATAGAGAAACATTAGGTATCTGTGAACCTCTAGACTTTGTATGTAAAGATTTTTGTGTATGTATATCTTTCATTAGATATTCTGGATATTTCAATCTTTTATATACAAATAATTGAAAATCATCACTGTACTGGACATACAAATGCCATTCCATTTTAGAGCTCTCAACCACTTGAAGCTTGGCAGAACTTATCACTCATCAAAAAACAGATTGATAGAGTCAGTGCATAAACTGTGCTATGGAAGGATACTCTATGTGGTTAAAGGAACATTTTGATAAATCACTCAAAGATAATATTCCATTCTAAGTCTAGTTGACTGTGGGGCTATTTGCTGAATGAAGAGGTCTTGACTTTGCCCTATTAACATAGTTTATAGAACTCAGTCACTGATTAAGTATGCTCTAACCAAGAATGTTAACATATTTATTGTTCTTTTATTTTAACGTTCCTTTTAGTTCTTATTTTGCTTCAATCTAAATGAATAGAAAGCCACTTTGCAAACCTGAGTTGTAAAGCTTACTTATATCTATTTAAGAGAATCACAATAGAGCTTTAAATAAGAGGAGGAAAATTGAAGTATAAATATTCATTTGTTTATAATACCTTTGCCTTTGTGGCTGGACTTATGTGCCTTATACCCAAGGGGAGAATTGAGTTCAACACACTTTCTAAAGAAAATCAGATATCACATTCTGAAGAGTTATGGATATAGAAGTGTAAGTTGTGGGTGTACTTGTTGACCCAAATTATACTCATGTGGATATAATTGAAAAAGACTGGAAAATTAAACTTAGGTCCCATTGTTGCAACAGTACATCATGAAGAAAATATTTGTGGGTTGGCATTAAAATATTGTGGGGGTTATTAATAAATTTTTATTTTCTAAAATGAGGACTTGGAATAATCATTCTAGTTGTTATGGAATTTGAGAGCATATTCAGAACTTTTCTCAGAGAGTGTTTTATGGAAAACAGTTGGAGAACTCCATCTATTCAGGCTTAAATTACCAATGTTTTGACTCTATCTGGGGCATGTGAGACAAATTATATATCCTGGTCAGCACACTCCTTTTGGGATTGGACTGCCTGTTTCTATGAGTGTTGATGCACTCATAAACAAAAGAGGATATCTTTTCCAATAAAAGATTTTAAGTATACAATTTGCAGCCCTGAGTGTAAAATGCCCAGAAATAATGTGGATAGACAAAGCAACTTAAATTCCTTTCTGATTAAAGGTCATAAAATATGAGCATGCTATTTAAATACAATGCAAGAAGAAAAATGGGAAACAGACTAGATTTCCTTATGGTGCAAATGGTCAGCTTATACACATGTGTGACAACAAAAAATAAAAGGATGTATCTTATTACCATGCTGTAATACAAATGTGTATGAGGACTAGTCGGATCTGACTGTAATGCAGTGAGTTTGTTTTCTTTTTTTGGAACATAACAAAGTAAACCTCATTCTCAAACAGGACCCCACTCAGGTCTGTATTCTAACACAAATATTTTGGAAACACAATTTAATTCATACTAATGATCAATATATTGATGGCCATTTTTAATCAGAGTTAAGCTTATATTGCTAAGTAGAGAGAATATTAATATACATGTATGTGTGACATGGGGGGCAATAAGAAATACTGATCAAATGAGCACCAAAAGAAAAATGAGCTTTAATAAAGCCAACACAAAAGAAAGGGAAATCTATCTTTAGAAGATAGATGTCAGATCTGACTCATAAGATCCCTCATTGAGGAGATGATATCTCTACTAGAGTAGATTGTCCAATCTTCCTTCCAGGGAGTGGCTGGTGCATTTTAACCACCAGCCTTCTGTTTAGCAGTCAAATGCCTTAGGCACTATGAAACCAGAACTCCCTTTGTTAGTGAAGTCCTATCAGCGGACTGGACAGACGGTGTGTCCTAAACCTGGTTACTTCTGAGTGATGTAAGAGCAACCTAGACACAGAAATTCCTGAATGGCACAAATATTTAAATGCTCCACTACTACCAAAAGGTTGGCAATAGGAATCCATCCAGTGGCTACTTGGAAAATAGGCCTGGATGTTTCCAGAACGTCACAGACTTGAAAACCTGAGGAAGCAGTTCTACTCTGTAAGTATGTGTCACCATAAGTCAAAATTGACTTGACAGCAACTAACAATAACACCAAAGCAGAAACAACAGAAGAATCCAAGCACAAATGGGGGGAGATAGGTGCTATGATGGCAGGAAAATCTACAGTCTCAGGAACTCCAAGAATTGCTGGCTGTTAAAAGCCGAAATAAATGAGGGCCCCTACTAAAGCTTCTAGACTGCAGACTTCTAGCCTCCTGGATTATGAGGAAATTCATTTTTATTCTTTAAAGTCATTTACTTGTGATATTTCTGTTATAGCAGCACTTGTAACTGAGACAATCATCTGGCTAGGATTTTTTTTAGGATTTTTTTTAGGATTTGTAGAGCAAAATGCCAATTCACTGACATGTTGTTGTTGTTGTTATGTGCCTTTGAGTCATCCCTGACTAATAGCAAACTTACGTACAACAGAATGAAAATTACCCAGTTCTGTGCCAGCACCATGATCCCTACTATGCCTGAGTTCATCATTGCAGCCACTGTGTCAATCCATTTCGTTGAGGGCCATCCCCTTTTTCATTGACCCTCCAGTTTACCAAGCATGATATCCTTCTCCAGAGAACGGTCCCTTCTGACAACATGATCAAAGTAGGTGAGAGAAAGTCTGGCCATTCTTGCTTCCAAGGACCATTCCAGCTACACTTCTTCCAAGGCAAATCTGTTTGTTCTTTTAGTAGTCCATGGTATTCTCTAGGACCTCTGGTGGCATAGTACATAAAGAATTTGACTGCTAACCAGAATGCTGGTGGTTCAAATCCACAAAGCACTCCTAGGAAGGGAGATTGGGCAATAGACTTCCATAAAGATACTGCCTCAGAAACCCAAGGAAGCGTTGCTATGGGTTGGATCTGACTCGATGGCAGTGAGTTTGGTTTGGTTGATGGTATGATACTCTCAACATTCTTTGCCAATATTCCTATGCCAGTATTCACTGACATAAAATCCCATAATTTCTGAATGTCCCTTTTTAGCATCCATCTGGCATTTTTCTATGAAGAATTACTAAGATTTGGTTAAATGGATACCTCTGTGTAAAGTAAGATTGGATAATATTCCCCTCCCCAAATAATCAACCAGAATGTGGACAATTAAGGAGTGTGAATCATGTCTAGAGAATTTACAAAAGGGAAGAACACGCTTGGCATTTCTAAAGCTGGAAGAACTGAGGATAAAAGAGCAAGCCTCTAGTTGCAATATTGAAAGTTTCTATAGGGAATATATTGAATGATGCAGGAAACACCAAAAGAAGAAGGAAGGAATATAAGGAGTCACTATACCAAAAAGAATTGGTTGATGTTTATCCATTTCAGGAGGTAACATATGTTCAGGAACCAATAGTATTGAAAGAAGAAGTCAAAGATGCAAAGAGAAAAACAAGGCTGCAGGAATTGATGGAATACCCATTGTGATGTTTCAACAGACTGATGATGCACTGGAGGCCTCACTCCATTATGCCAAAAGACTTGGAACGCAGCTGCCTGGTCAACTAACTGGAAGAAATCCATATTTTTACCCATTCCAAA
>NW_006922216.1:1193399-1194705 GCF_000298275.1 Orycteropus afer afer | reverse complement strand
AATGAACACCAGTGGAAGCAGCAGTGAGGACATCAGAAGGTATATTGCACTTGGGAAATCTGCTACAAAAGACCTCTTTAAAGCGCTGAAGACAGAAGATGTCTCCTTGAAGACTAAAGTGTGCTGAATCCAAACTATGGTATTTTCAATCACTTCATATGCATGTGAGAGCTGGCCAATGAATAAGGATGACTGAAGAAGAACTGATGCTTTTCAGTTGTAGTGTTGACGAGGAATACTGAAAGTACCATGTCCTACTAAAAGCACTAACAAATCTTCCCTGGAGGAAGTACAGCCAGAATGTTCCTTGGAAGCAAAAATGACCAGACTTTGTCTCACCTACTTTCGTCATGTTGTCAGAAGGGACCATTCTCTGGAGAAAGATATCATGCTTGGTAAAATAGAGGGTCAATGAAAAAGGGGAAGGCCCTCAAGAAGATGGATTGACTCGGTGGCTGCAACGATGGGATCAGGTGTAGTAGGGATTGTGAGGCTGGCAAAAGACTGGGCAGTGTTTCATTTGGTTGTACATAAGGCCACTACTATGAGTCAACACCTAACAACAGCAACAACAACAACAGCTTCTTGGACTAAGAAGAAACACGTTTCTATTCTTAAAGTAATCCGTTGTTTTTGTTGTTATATGTCATCGAGCCAGACCCGGCTCACAGCGACCCCTCCTTGGGTTTCCCAGGCAATATCACTACAGAAGTAGATTGCCCTATCTTCCTTCCAAGGAGTGTCTGGTGGATTTGAACCACCAGCCTTCTGGTTAGCAGTCATGCGCTTTAGGCATATGCTACCAGAGTTCCTAGCTAGGGTAATTTGTACAGTAAAATGTCAATTCACTGACATAAAATCCCACAATTTCTGAATGTCTCTTTTTAGCATTAATCTGGCATTTTTCTATGAAGAGTTAGTAATACATGGTTAAATGGATACCTCTGAAGAAAGTAAGATTGGATTATCATCCTCTCCCCACATAATCAACCTAAATGTGAGCAGTTACAGAAAGTGCATCATGTCTAGAGAATTTACAAACAATAATAACCCAACCAAAAGTCAATTTCTTTATTATTATTATTATTACTATTATTATTATTATCATGCACTGGAAATTCTAAATAATACTAACGATGTAATACTGTTCCTCAGAAATGCTTTTTAGCCCAAGTTTTAAACAATGCTTTGGGTACTGCTGAAATGTAATTATACTTATTTAACCTTCAAAAAGCAGTGTTACTACTTATCCTTTAGTATAAAGAGTTTTCTATCATTCTGGAAAAGCAAAAAAAAAAAAAAAAAA
>NW_006922216.1:1191726-1193044 GCF_000298275.1 Orycteropus afer afer | reverse complement strand
CAAAACCCATAAACCCAAACAACACAAAGAGTGAACCCAATCTAAACTATAGGCTTTAGTCAATAAAAGGTATCATTCTTGGCTTTTCAATTATAACAGAGGTAGAACAGGACTGCCAGAAGTTAATGACAGGTGAAACAAAGGGCAGGGTAAGGATAAATATGGGAACGCTGTACTTTATGCACATTTTTTTTTCTGTAAAATTAAATGTGCTCTAAAACTAAAGTGATTTTTGAAAAATAATTAATAAGTCACCCTAAGAATGTGTAATGTGCATGGAAGTTAAGTTAAAAGGTCCTGTTATACCATGATACATGACATATGACTCAAGTATATGTGTTCATAGGAAAGTGCTTAATAATTGAAAATTGTTCAAACTCACGTGGCTGCAGTTAGTATCACCAACCTTTATGATGCTATCTATTCCTGTGTTTAAACAGTTGATTCTAAATAAAAAAATATTTGAATATTAATGGTAAATAGGAAGAGAGAGAACTTGAATTATATCAATTCTGTTATTCCATGTAACCTCTTAGAGTTTTTACTTGTTGTTAGATTTTCAAACAATGAAATAGAATATGAAATCTGAGGTATGATACTTTTACTTAGGAAATGCAAATTTAAGCTAATACATTGCACATTTTATTTCACATGAAAAAATATCTATGGAAATGAAATGTATTTTTTAAATGTCCATTGTTTCTTATAAAAATTTAAAAAAAGAAACCTAAAAATCACCATTGTTATTATTCTTAATTACAATGAATATTATTGAAAATGCAGCATTTTCATACAGAAGAAAGAATATTGGCAGATATGTTATATCACTGTCTGTAAACTTAATTCAATATTAATTGTAAAAGTTACAGCCAATAAAATAAACATTTGGTGATTCATCATTAATTTATATTGTATTATTAGAAATACTGAAGGAGTTTCATTATGTAACATACAAGTACTTTCTGACTTATGACATAGTCGAGTTACAACAAACACCACTTACAACAGTCTGTTTTGTTTTTTATTTATTTATTTTTTGGTACATCTTATTAGTATTAACATATCAGACAGTGTTTCTCTGCTATTCATAGAGGGTCAGCAAAAGAGGGGAAGGCCCTCGATGACATAGATTGACACAGCGGCTGCCACGATGGGCTCAAGTATAGCAAGGATGTGGAGCTGCTGCTGGACCGGGCAATGTTTTGTTCTGCCCTGCATAGGAGCAGAACAATACCAATATTAATAGTAATATATACTGAAGGAAGGTTGGGCAATCCTACTTCCGTAGTGATACTGCCTCGGAAACCCAAGGAGGGGT
>NW_006922216.1:1184657-1190977 GCF_000298275.1 Orycteropus afer afer | reverse complement strand
AAAGAAAGAAAGAAAGAAAAAGGAAAAATGATGGAAATAACCACAAACAGGTTCATGGTTCTCAGATTCACGTGGTTTGGAGCTGTCACACATTGTGCATCCCTAATTTTTTTAAGGAAGGATTAAATTATACAGACTGAATTGATATGTAGAACGCTAAAATGCTATTGTATTTACTCAGGATTTCTACCTCTGTATCTTGATTATCTCTATTTGTCTCCTGCCACATCAGCATATAGATTCCTTATGCTCTAAATTTATCCCTATGGTCATTAACACTAGCTTGAAACTGAAAGTAGCTCAATTCTCCTTTAATAAAATCCCATACAAATATTCAAATGCATGTAGAGTACACAGAAAAAATGACTTCTAGGCAAACTCTTATTCTGAGCTCAAGAAGCTCTAGGAATCTTTCTTCACTTCAAGTGACACAAAAGTCACTCTGCTCTTATCAACTGTTTAATTAAAGATTGTCGGCTCCTCTGCTGTCTCATCTTAATGCTGCTTGCATACAGGTTGTTGTTCTACTTGCATCAACCTAGCAAATAAGAAAAACTAAACATATCATGACTACAACATATACCAAGGTTAGAACCTCACTGATGTGACAAGTCACTGCACAGCATCCCAGGGGATTATCATTCATGTTGACATGTAAACTATGTCTTCTATAGTCTTTAATCTGCTGTTACTAATGGGATACACGACAGAAAGATATACTTTCTTGGTTGGCATAGCATATCTCTTACAAGAAAGGTCACATATAATTCTCCAGCATAAATAAGCAGATCCAGTGCTAAAATTTGAAATATTTGGCTAAAGTCATTTTAAAACTGGGTGTGTTCATGCTCAAGTAAAAAACTTAGATGAGAATGCATAGTCTTTGGAATCTGCTAAAATGTCTGCCAAGAATGTGATATATGGGAATAATTATTTACTGTATTCAACATTGATGCTATAGACTGTATTCTGGAATGTTTCTGGAGCAAGTCTTCTCAGCATATTTGACATAAGCTGGCAAACTTTGTTATGGGCAATTTCAAAAGAGAAAGCAATAATTTAACAACGAGTATATTAAAATAATTTATTTTTCTATAATTTCTCAAGTTTTTTCTTATCTGTAATTCTTAGTCCAGGATGTCTTTTAACCATCATACATAGAATGTAGCCTTGCTTGTGTCAGAAATGAAATGAGGTTCACCATCAATGTTTGTGGATAAGCTCTCTTTCTAGTTATTGATTCAGGCAAATTGGCTTTGGGTAAGGAAAATATTCCTTTTTGGAGTTTGAGGCTACTCTTCCAGAAAACTTTAACATCTTGACATAACCTCCACTGATCTCTTCTTTTTTCTTAACTAACTTCAAGTATCTGAAGACAATCATTTTAATAATACTAACACAATTTTTTTTTTTTCTTTCTCAAAGTAACTGAGTTGGATTTTGATCACTAGCAATTGATTCAATCAGGCATTCATTAAAACAGGAGTAGTCAAACTACAGTTTATGGAACAAGCTGACCAAATTTTTGTATTTTTGTAAATCAAGTTTTATTGGAAAGTAGGCATGTCCATTCATTTATATATTGCCTATACTTGTTTTCCAGCCACTCCTCAGAAGGAAGTTTGGGTAATCTACTTCCATAATGATAATGCCTCGGAAACCCAACGAGGGGTCACTATGAGTAGGGTTTGACAACAACAATGTAGTTGTTTTCTGGGAGCTCTGGTGGCACAGTGCCTAAGACATTTGACTGCAAACCAGAAAGCTGGCATTTCACACACAAAAGCCACTCCTCAGAAGGAAGACTGGGCAGTCTACTTCCATAGAGATACCACCTAGGAAACCCAAGGAGGGGTGACTATGAGTAAGAGTCAATTCGCTGTCAGTGAGTTCGTGAGTATAGTTGTTTTCTCACTACAAAGACAGAGTTCTGTAGTTGTAATAGAGACTCTTAGACATACCAACCCCAAAATATTTATAATCTGGCCCTTGATACGAATAATTTGTCCACCCTTGCATTAAACAAACATTTATTCAACAACTTCTTTGTTGTTGTTGTTGTTGTTGTTTGGTGCCATCAAGTCATCTCTGACTCACAGTGATCCTATGCACAACAGAACAAAACACTGCCTGGCCTCGGGCCAGCTCCGAGATCCTTGCTATCCTTGAGCCTACTGCAGCAGCCACTGTGTCAATCCATCTCATTGAGGTCTTTCTCCTTTTTTGTCAACCTGCCACCTTACCAAGTATGACATCCTTCTCCAGGGAATGGTCCCTTCTGACAACATGACCAAAGTAGGTGAGATGAAGTCTGGCCATTCTTGCTTCCAAGGAGCATTCCAGCTACACTTCCTCCAGGACAGATTTGTTAGTTCTTTTAGCAGTCCGTGGTACTTTCAGCATTCTTCGCCAGCACCACAACTCAAAGGCATCAATTCCTCTTCAGTCTTTCTCATTCATTGTCCAGCTTTCCCATGCATATGAGGCAATTGAAAATATCATGGCTTGTATCAGGCACACCTTAGTACTCAATGAGATATCTTTGCTCTTCAGCACTTGAAGGAGATTCTTTGCAGCCAATGTGCTCAGAGTTGTAAGTCACCTGATGTCCTTACTCCTGTTTCCATTGGCTTTTATTGTAGAACCAATCAATATAAATTCTTTGTCAACTTCAATCTTTTCTCCTTTTATCACGATGCTGCTTATAGATCCAGTTGTGAGGATTTTTGTTTTCTTTACATGAGATTTAATCCATACTGCAGACTGAATTCTTCAATTTTCATCAGTAAGTGCTTCAAGTCATCCTTACTTTCAGCAAACGAAGCTGTGTCATCAGCGTATTGCAGGTTGTTGATAATTCTGCCTCCAATCTTAATGCCACATGCTTCTTCATTTAGTCCAACTTCTCAGATAATTTGCTCAGCATATAGATTGAATAACTATGATGAAAAGATACAACACTTATGCACTCCCTTCTTAATTTTAAACCATGCAGTGTCCCCTTGTTCTGTTTGAATGACAGCCTCCTGGTCTATATACAGGTCCCTCATGAGTACAATTAAGTGTTCTGGAATTCCCATTCTTCCCAATGTTATCCACCATCTGTTATGATCCACACCATCAAATGCTTTCGCACAGTCAATAAAACACAAGCAAACATCCTTCTGGTATTCTTTGCTTTGACCCAAGATCCATCTAACATCAGCAATGATATCCCTCATCCCACATCCTCTTCTGAATCCAGCTTGCATTTCTAGAAGTACTCCATCAATATACTGCTGCAATTATTTTTGAATCATCTTCAGTAAGATTTTACTTGCATGTGATATTAATGATATTGTTTAATAATTTCAACATTCTGTGGGATCATCTTTCTTTGGAATGGGTATAAATGTGGATCTCTTGCAATCAGTTGGCTAGCTAGCTGTGTCCAAATCTCTTGTCATAGCTGAGTAAGTGCCTGCAGTGGGGCATCCATTTGTTGAAACATCTCAATGAGTGTTCCATGAATTCCTGCAGCCTTGTTCTTCACCAATTCCTTCAGTGCAGCTTAAACTTCTTCCTTCAATACCATTGGTTCTTGAATATATGTCACCTCCTGAAATGGATGAAGAGCAACCAGTTTTTTTGGTACAGTGACTGTATTCTTTCCGTCTTATTTGATGCTTTCTGCATCCTTCAATATTTTGCCCATAGAATATTTCAATATTGCAACTCGAGGCTTCAATTTTTTTCCTCAGTTCTTTCAGCTTGAGAAATGCCAAGTGTGTTCTTCCCTTTTGGTTTTCTAATGCCAAGTCTTTGCACATTTCATTATAGTAATTGGCTTTGTCTACTGAAGCAGCTCTTTGAAATTTTCTGTTCAACTCTTTTATCTTGTCGTTTCTTCCATTGGCTTTAGCTACTCTTGTCTCAAAGGCAAGTTTCAGAGTCTCTTCTGACATCCATTTTTGTCTTTTCTGGTTTTCTCATCTTTTTAATGACCTCTTGCTTTGTTCATGGATGATATTCTTGATGACATCCCACAATTCTTCTGGTTTTTGGTCATTGGTTTCAATTCACAAATCTATTCTTTAGATGGTCTCTAAATTCAGCAGGGATATATTCAAGGTCATATTTTGGCTCGCATGGACTTGTTTTAATTGTCTTCAACTTCAAGTTGAACTTGCATATGGGCAGTTGATAGGCTGTTCCACAATCAGCTCCTGGCCTGGTTTTGGCTGAAGATATTGAGCTTTTCCATCTCCTTTGCAACAGATATAGTCAGTCTGACTACTGTGTACTCCATCTGGTAAAGTCTATGTGTATAGCTGCCATTTTTGTTGTTGAAAATGGTATTTGCAATGAACAAATCATTGGTCTTGCAAAATTCTATCATGCGATCTCCAGTATTATTTCTGTTATCAACGCCAAATTTTCCAATTACCAGTGATTCTGCTCTGTTTCCAACTTTTGTGTTCCAGTCACCACTGCTGATTAATAGATCTTGGTTGCATGTTCAGTCAATTTCAAACTGTGGAAGTTGATAAAAATCTTCAATTTCTTCATCTTTGGCTTTGGTGGTTGGTGAATAAATTTGAATAATACTCATATTAACTGGTCTTCCTTGTAGACATATGGATATTGTCCTATCACTGACAGCATTGTACTTCAGGAAGATCTTGAAACATCCTTTGTGATGATGAATGTCACAGCTTTCAGATTGTCATCCCCAGAGTAGTTGATCATATGGTTATCTGATTCAAAATGGCCAAAACTTGTCCCTTTCAGCTCCCTGATGCCTAGGATATCAATCTTATGCATTCCATTTCATTTTTGACAATTTCCAATTTTCCTAGATTCATACTTCATATATTCCATATTCTGGTTATTGTTGGATATTTGCAGCTGTTTCTTCTCAACTTGAGTCTGCCACATCAGCAAATGGAGGTCCTGAAAGCTATACCTTTTCCATATCAGTACGATTGGTTCTACTGTTATGATGCAGCTCTTTCAGTCATATTTTGAGTGCCTTCTGACTTAAGGGGCTTGTCCTCCTATACTGCATCAGACAATGTTTCTGGGCTATTCATGAAGTTGTGCAGTAATGTATCAGATAGTGTTTCTCTGCTATTCATAAGGTTTTCCCTAGCCAATTCTTTGAGAAGGAAATGGCTTCTTCCTTCTTCCTAGTCTGTCTCAGTCTGTAAGCTGTGTTGAAATCTGTGCAACCCTGCTGGCATTTGAAACACTACTGGCACAGCCTCAAGGCTCACAGGAACACAAAAGCTACCATTGATTGAATAATACAGTCTGCAGTATAGATTACATCCCAATATAAAGAAAACAAAAATTCTGGACCAATAAGCAAAATCATGATAAATAGAGAAAAGTCTGAAATTGTCAAAGACTTTATATTACTTGGTTCTACAATCAACTTCAATGGCAGCAACAGTCAAGATATCAGATGTCATACAGCATTGGGAAAATCTGCTGCAAAGGATTTCTTTCCAGTGATGAAGAGCAAACATATCTCCTTGAAGACTAAAGTGTGCCTGATACAAACCATGGTATCTTCAATTGCCTCATATGCACATGAGAGCTGGACAATGAATAAGGAAGACCAAAGAAGAGTTGATGCCTTTGAGGTGTGGTGTTGGCAAAGAATGCTGAAAGTACCATGGACTTTTAAAAGAACTAACAAATCTGTCCTGGAAGAAGGGCAGCCAGAATGCTTCTTGGAAGTGAGAATGGCCAGACTTTGCCTCACCTACCTTGGTCATGTTGTAAGATGGAACCATTCCCTGGAGAAGGATATCATGCTTGGTAAAGTGGAGGTAAACAAAAAAGGAGAAGTTCATCAATGAGAAGGATTGATACAGTGTCTGCAACGATGGGCTCAGGTATAACAAGGGTTGAGGGGCACAGGACTAGACAGTGTTTCATTCTGTTGTACCTAGGGTTACTATTAGTTGGAGATGATTCGACACTACCTAACCACAACAATGACACTTTTGTCATTGTGTCAGAAGGGACCATTCTCTGGAGAAGGATATCATGCTTTGTAAAGTGGAGGGTCAGCAAAAAAGGCGAAGATACTCAACAATTTGATTGACACAGTGAGTGCAACAATTGGCTCAAGTGTAGCAAGGATTGTGAGGATGGCACATGACTGGGGCATGTTTGCTTCTATTTTACATAGGGTCATCATGAGTTGGAGCCAACTTGATAGCACCTAACAGCAACAATGTTTGTACAATAAGAGACCATAAATCATTCAAAATGATATATATATATATACTATTGAATATGGCCAGAAGAATGAATCTAAAATAGAATGT
>NW_006922216.1:1172951-1184502 GCF_000298275.1 Orycteropus afer afer | reverse complement strand
ATTTCAAAAACCCAAAATTCAAAGTCTTATGTTCCAGGTGACTAAATTACAATTTAAAATGAGTTCACATACTTTCTGTTTCTCTCCTTTTGAAATTAAGACATTGAAAGAAATAGTAGAACACAAAAAATAGAATGGGGACATCTCAGTAAAGCTTATAAACTTCAGTTAGTTACTTTAGTCAAAATAATTTAATACTTTGCTATTGAGCCAATTGATCCTCTCAACCAGCTTCTTAAAATAATATCATCAGTGTGAGGTAATTAAAAATATATAAGGAAAATCCAATCCTATGACAATGAGCAAAAGACAAGTCAATCTTGTATGGATTAAAAGCCATGGCTTTGCTTTTTCAATGGTATATTCTCATTAGCCACCCACAAACTAAAAAGTGTTTGACTTATGCAATAAACCACATCAAAACTATCTTTAAACCAGTTTTCATTTGGCAAATATTTAGGTGTCCAGGTGTGCCAGCCATGCCATTAGAAACTCAATTACAGAACTTATATTATTCCAAAATAATTAAGAAATAATTTTTTCACTGTAGAAATATATCTTCATTACATCTGAAGGTATATTTCCATGTTTTCTTTCTGATGCACTTAATCACCAGTGTGTGGCTAATTTGTTTGCTAGTTTTGCAATTACTGGCTATCTCCATCTCTTCCACAGTCTTCATGAATTTCTGGCTTTAGTCTCTCATTACTTATTTGCATACATATTGTAGTCATGTTTTTATCATAAGCCACTGTCATAATAGTTTTAGAGGAAGAGAACACATAAAGAAGTTATGACTGAAATATTACTGAAAAATTGTTTTTAGCATGTGTTATTGTACAAATATCTAGCATTTATACATTTATTTATCTGAAATTGAATGACATCTGTGTTCTTTTCACCTTTGTCTATTTTAATAAAGACTTTTAATAATATTTTGTACATCTAATAATCACTCCATCACTCATCTGTCAAGTTGTCTTACTGTAGCAGATTGTGTGTTTTTATGAGGCTGGAGGCTATGCCACTGGTATTTCAAATACCTCCAGTATCACCCCTGGTTGACAGGTTTCAGTAGAGATCCCAGACTAAGACAGACCAGGAAGAAGATTCAGGCCACCATTCTGAAAAAATTAGCCAGTGAAAACATTATGAACAGCAGTGAAACACTGTTGATGCACCACCGGAAAATTTTATGAATAACCCTGAAACATTTTCTGATATAGTGTTGGAAGATGAGCTCCCAGGCTAGAAAGCACTCAAAATACAATGGAGGAAGAGCTGCCTCCTCAATGTACAGTTGACCTTAATGACATGGATGGAGTAAAGCTTTCTGGAGCTGGATTTGCTGATAAGGCATGACTCAAAATGGCAACAAACAGCTGCAAACATATATTAAAAGTCAGAATTCATACAAAGTATGAATGTAGGAAAATTAGAAGTGTTCAAAAATGAAATGTAACACATAAAGATCAATATCCTAGGCATTAGTGAATTGAAATGGACTGCTTTTAGCCATTTTGGACCTGACAATCATATGAGCTACTAAGCCAGGATCAACAAATTGAGGAATGGTGCCCCATCCATCATCAAAAAGAATGTTTCAAGATCTATCCTGAAATAAAATGCTGTCAGTAATAGGTTAATATCCATATACCTTTAAGGAAGACCAGTTACTACTACTATTATTCAAATTTACACACCAACCACTAAAGATGAAGAACATGAAGATGTTTATCATTTTCTACACTCTGAAATTGACCAAACATGAAATCAAGATATATTGATTATTACTAGTGATTGAAATCCTAAAGGTGGAAACAAAGAAGGATCACTGGTAGTTGGAAAATGTGGCCATGGTGATAGAAATGACACCAGTTATCACATGATAGAATTTTGCAAAACTAACAACCTATTCATTGCAAAGATCTTTTTTTCAAAACATAAGTGCTGGCTATATGTAAGGACCTCACCAGATGGTTTACACAGGAATCAGATTGACTACATCTGTGGAAAGAGATGATGGAGAAGCTCAATATATTCAGTTAAAAAAAGGCCAAGAGCTGACTGTGGAACAAGCCATTAATTGCTCACATGCAAGTTCAAGTAGAAGCTGAAGACAATTAAAACAAGTCTATGAGAGACAAAAATATGGTCTTATTTATCTCAAAAACTCACTGCCCTCAACTCAGATCCAACTCATAGTGACCTCTCCTTGGGTTTCCAAGATGGTATCACTACAGGAGTAGGTTGCCCCATCTTCCTTCCAAGGAGTGGCTGCTGGGTTTAAACCACCAACCTTCTGGTTAGCAGTCAAATGCCTTAGGCACTACACCATCTTGATTATATCCTACCCAAATTTAGAGACCATTTGAAGAATAGATTTGACTCATTGAATACCAATGTCTGAAAACCAGACAAGTAGTGGCCTAGCATCAAGAACATCATATATGAAGAAAGTGAAATGTCATTAAAAAGACAGGAAAGGAAGAAAAGACCAAAATGGATGTCAAAGGAGACTCTGAAACTTGCTCATGAACAGAGTAGCTAAAGCAAATGGAAGAAATGACAAGATAAAAGAGCTGAAGAGAAGATTTCAAAGAGCAGCTTGAGAAAACAAAGTCAATTAATATAATGTAATATACAAAGACCTGGAGTTAGAAAACCAAAAGGGAAGAACATGCTCAGCATTTCTCAAGCTGAAAACACTAAAGAAAAAATTCAAGCCTTGAATTGCAATATTGAAGGATTCTATTGGCAAAATATTGAATGATGCAGAAAGCATCAAAAGAAAATGGAAGGAATATACCAAGTCACTGTACCAAAAAGATTGGTCAATGTTCAACTATTTCAGGTGGTGGAATATGATCAAGAAACAATGGCATTGGAGGAAGTCAAAACTGCACTGAAGGAGTTGGCAAAATAAATAAATAAATAAATAAAAATACAGGAATTAACAGAACAACCATTGAGATGTTTCAACAAATGGATGCCATAATATGCTATGCCAACCAAGAAAGACACATTAACAACCTGTGATATGCAGATGACACAACCTTGCTTGCTGAAAGTGAAGATGACTTGAAGCACTTACTGAAGAAGTTTAAAGACTACAGTCTGCAGTATGGATTACACTTCAACATGAAGAAAACTAAAATCCTCATAACTAGACTAATAAACAACATCACAATAAGTGGAAAAAGTGCATTTGTCAAAGATTTCATTTTACTTGGATCTACAATCAACACTCATGGAAGCAACAGTCAAGAAATCAGATGTTGTATTGCACTGGAGAAATCTGCTGCAAAAGACCTCTTTAAAGTCTTTAAAGGCAAAGATGTCCCTGAAGAGTAAGATATTCCTAACCCAAGTCATGGTATTTTCAACCACCTTAAATACATTTGAATACTGGACAATGAATATGGAAGACTGATTAACAGTTGATGTCTTTGAATTGTGATGTTGGTGAAGAATATTGAAAATATTATGGACTGCCAGAAGAATGAACAAAGCTGTCCTGGAAGAAGTACAGCCAGACTGCTCCTTGGAAATGAGAATGGACAGTCTTTGTCTCTCCTAGTTGTTCATGTTGTCAGAAGGGACTATTCCTTGGAGAAGGATATTGTCCTTGGTAAAGTAGAGGGACAGCACAAAAGAAGTAGACTCTCAGCAAGATGAATTGACATAGTGTCCTCAATGATGGGCTTAAGTATAGCAAGGATTGTGAGGATGGCAAAGGACTAGGCAGTGTTTCATTCTGCTGTACATAAGGTCACTATGGGTTGGAATACCTAATAATAACAACAGTATTCATTACTCAAAGTTTCTAAAGCTCCAAGTTTTTTCAAACTTAAATTTGAGAACAACAAATGTAATAATATGAAATCAGTTTAGAAAAATATAACTTAAATTTTATTAAAATATAACAGAGTAAAATTAAACACATTAGAATTCATTGTTGTTGTTGTTGTCATGTGCCGTTGAGCCAGACCTGACTCATAGCGACCCCTTCTTGGGTTTCCGAGGCAGTATCACTACAGAAGTAGATTGCCCAACCTTCCTTCCGAAGAGTGGCTGGTGGGTTTGAACCGCCAGCCTTCTGGTTAGCAGTCAAGTGCCTTAGGCACTATGCTATGAGAGTTCCTAGAATTCATTAGACATAATAAAGGGAAATGATTGTCATATGATATTTCATCTCTATGTATGTGTAAGCGTGTACATGGTCAAAATGTAAAGCTTTTTAAAGTACTTCAAGAAGTTCTTGCTCAGAATATATAGTGAGGAATGTAACTACAAATGTTCAGTTTTTCCAAAATGATTGTTTCTACTTTTACTTCCTCTAGCAGTGTATAACACTTTCTGCTGCTCCACATTTTTACCAGCACTTGTTGTTGTCAGAATTCAAATTTTAGTGTCAGAATTACACTGGCCTTATAGAATAAATATGGATTATGTCCTCTTTTGGGAGCTCTGGTAGCATAGTGCCTAAGGCACTTGACTGCTAACCAGAAGGCTGGCAGTTCAAATCCACAAGCCACTCCTTGGAAGGAAGATGGGGCAATCTACTTCCATAGTGATACTACCTCGGAAACCCAAGGAGGTGTCACTATGAGTCGGGTCCGACTCAACTGCACATAACAACAACAACAACACGTCCTCTTTTATATTATTAGATGGGAAACATTATTCATGAAAATTTTTAAAATTTGTCTTTAAAATCTCTAGATCCTTGGTTTATTTATAGGTAGCTCTTTAACAACTTGTACATAATTTCTATTTGTTTTGGAATCAGTTATATTATTTGATGAATTATTTTCTGCTAGAAATGTATCAGTTCATCTCGATTCTCAAACTTATTGATAAGATTTTTATAGTTTCTGCTTATTATCTATAAAATTTATATATTACCTATAGCTATACCTATTTTATCATTTTAAATATTATTTATTTATGAATCTTCTTTTCTAATGCCTTTAAGTTATGCATATTTTACTAGCTCTTAAAACAACCAACTTTTGTTGTGTTGATCCCCCCTATTTCATTATCGATTTCTATTTCATTTATTTATTCTTCTTTTTTGTTGTTGCTGTTGTTACTATTATTATCTGATTTTGGAGAGTCAATATTTATGACAACTTTATTCCTTGGCTCAAACAGCAGTTTGTTCATTATGGGCAGTTCAGATGGCATAATAAACTGAAAGTGAATGTATGGTGAACTAGATAATAAAGTTACTATTTCTAATGAAAAAGAGCCAGACACCAGATGAGATACTAAAAATAAGTGAAATTAAAAGTTATAATTTAGTCTTTAATAGTTCTAAGCAAATTGAGTAGAAACACCAGTTTTAAAAATAAAAGTGTTCTGAATTTTGGTAGGTCAAATAGATGCACTGTATTATTTTGGTGCATAAAATGAGAAGTGATCATACAGGGCAAAGAATTCTGATCTTGAATTAAGATTTGGCTTAATCCAGGACTGCTACACTTTTTATTAATGGTAGACGAGGAAATTGGAACAAGCTTCCAACTAAGGATAACTGAAAAATGTAGGTACAACTGAAAATAATCTTTTTAATACTTCAGCAAACTGTCAAGATTGCAAAGAATTACTGACCCAAATCTAGGAAGAATTTGGGTCATGCCTTGGAAGTTACTTTTGCCCCTGCCTCTGAGACACTGAGAGACTGGATGGCACTTTTGAACGTCATGGGTATATAGGGCTTGGAGAAATGTCAATGAAGGCCTATGAGGAAGGAGGGGCTCTTAAACCCCTTTCCCATTTAGTTAGTAGCCTAAAGTGCTGTGTGTGTAAGAATAAACCAAAGGTTGTTAGGCAGTTCAACTTCAAACAATTTCAATCTATAAAATTGTATTAAAGTGAGTTCAGAATGAGTACTCCCAGGTAACTGGCAGAAATTAGAATCATTTCTGGAGAAACATAAAAGATCTCTGGAGGTACAGTAGTTAAAGCATTTGTCATCTAACCAAAAGGTTGGTGGTTTGAACTGCCAGCTCCTCCATGGGAGAAAGATGAAGTAATATACTTCTGTGAAAATTTCCAGCCTTGGAAACCCAATGGAGCAATTCTACCCTGGCCTATAGGGTCACCCTGAGTTGAAGTTGACTCAATGGCAGTGAGTTTTGGTGAAGGAACACAGTATTACCCTGTACTTTAAACTATTTCTACAAATAATTTTGAAAATTACACATCACAAGAACATAAGCAAGACTCAAGGAAAAAGTAAGCAAACAAACAGAAACAGACCCAAAGGAGGATAGAGATACAGAAATTTTCTAGCAGCATAAAAAAATATGTTTGCTCAAAACAAATACACAAAAAATACCCATTGCCATAGAGTCAATTCCAACTCATAGAGATTGTAAAGGACAGAGTAGAACTGCCCCACAGCATTTCCAAGGCTGTAAATGGAAGCAGACTGCCAAATCTTTCTCCTGCAGAACAGCTGGTGGGTTCAAACTGCAGACCTTTTAGTTAGCAGCTGAGCTCCTTAACCACTATGCCACCATGGCTCCTATATTTGCACTAGCAATAAGATAAAGGATTAAATTGAAAATTTATTGTAAAAAAATGTAAATCTTAAAAATAAATATTTGAAATTAATAACGCATAGCTCAAATGAAGAATTTATTAGATGAGTTGAACCAGTAGATTAGGTACAACCAATGGGAGAATTAATAACCTGGAATACTGATCAGAAGGAATTATACAGAATTAAGAAGAAAGAGCTAAGGTAATGAAAACTTCGTTACAAAGTAAGAGGCATAAAGAATACAGTGATAAATTTTAAATCCACATATATACATTTAAGGAGCTCTGGTGGTATAGTACCTAAGGCATTTGACTGCTAACAAGAAGGCCGTTAATTCAAACCCACTAGCCACTCCCCGGAAGGATTATGAGGCAATTTACTTCCATAGTGATACCTCCTCGGAAGCCCAAGGAGGGGTTGCTGTGAGTTGGATCCTACTCAAGGACAGTGAGTTTTTTAGTTTTATATACATATATGTAGTTAATTATAAGTGTGTGTGTATGTGTGTGTAAACCAAAAAACCAAACCCACTGCCCTCAAACTGATTCTGGCTCATAGTGAACTCCATTGGGTTTCCAAGGTGGTAAATCTTTACAGAAATAGATTGCTCCATCTTTCTTCCACCGAGCAGCTGGTGAGTTTGAATCTCCAGCTTTCTGGTTAGCGGTCAAATGCCTTAGGCACTGCACCACAGAGCTCTTCATGTGTGTATATCTGTATATATATTTATATATGAATAAATATATATAATTTGGTGCCTAAGGCATTTGACTGCTAACCAGAATGCTAGCAGTTTAAATCCACCAGACACTCCTCGGAAGGAAGATCATGCAATCTACTTCCGTGGTGATACCACCTCAGAAACCCAAGGAGTGGTCGCTATGAGACGGATCTGACGCCACCACATTGAGTTTGGTTTTGGTTTGGTATAAAGAAAGGAGAGCCTCTAAGAAGATAATAGCTGAGAATTTTTTAAAAAATTTCAGAACTCATGAGAAAATATTATTCCCCATATTCAGGAAGGCCATAAACCTCAAACACCTAAATACATCCCAGAATAACTGCAGAAAACAAATGACAGAGAGAAAAATCTTTAAAACAGGGCAGAAAAGCAAATACATTTTTGAAGGCCTTTAATGGAGCAACAATTGCCTATATCTCAACAAAAACAATAAAAGCTAGAAGATACTATAATGGTATCTTCAAATTGCTGCAAGAACATAAGTGTTGATGTAGAAGTTTTTTTTTTTTTTACTCAAGAAAATATCACTCAGCAATGAAGGCATAATAAATATATTTTTAGCCAAGATACTCTAAAAGAATTCATCACAGCCATCCAGCATTGAAGGAAATATTGAGATGGTTCTCAAATAGAATGAAAACAATAACAGATGGAATTTTGAAGATGCATAAAGGAATAAATAAAAATGACAAAAATTCTTCAAAATAATTAATTATAGACACATTCAGTGAATGAGAACTATATTGCTTTTCAGAAAAATAAGTATTTTAGGATAAGTACATAGTTTGTTCTTTCTATTATGGAGAATATAGAAGATACTGGTTCTTGGCCGGTTATCATCACACTTTGACTTCCCCATTGTCTGGCTGACTCTGTGAATGGAAACTGCTCAATTTATGTTGTATGTGCAAGAGCCAAGGCTCACACAGTTCATCTCTGTGTGACACATAGGAGGCATTGAACAGCTTAGAAGCAGGATTTCCAAAAAGCCTGCAAACTCCATAGGCTAAAAGTATTCATTGATTGTACACTAATTAATCTGGAACATGAGAATAAAAAGAATTAGCATCCATTCTTACTCTGCTTATTCATGGACTATAAAATGGTAACTTAGTTTTATTATGAGGCTGAAGTATAATTTATTAGTGATGGTATCTTGTTATGGACAAAACCTGTGTTCTCTAGGATTCAGACCCACCAGCTGATCCCTGAAGCCTGCTTTGTCAATATCCACACCCCGCCAGGAACTATTAGCTGGTTGAATTTATTCATGCCTCACAGGGCAATCAATGTTTCCCTGCATGACCAATGATGCAACTGGTTTAGCTCAGACCCTACAGGGCTAGTGGGAGAAGACAAGTCTCAATCTTTACCACCTGTAGGGAAGCCATGTCTCTGTACTAAAGATAACAAAGTTGGGGAAGGGAGTTATAGAAAGAAGCATACATATCTCATGGATCAAACAGAGAGAAGCATTTGAAAGTGACCATAATATTACAGCATAGAGGAAGGTTACTTATTTGCATGAATTGGTAAGCAAACTAATAAGATTTTGTGAAACATTTAAATTTTGGCATAATTTTAGAGAAATGGCCTTATTATTCTCCATATATACAATTGAAAAAAAAATGCCATCAAGTCAATTACAACTCATAGTGACCCCCATCGGGGGGTAAAGGGAGTAAATTTTTATGGAAGTAGATTGCCTCTCCTTTTGCAGAGTAGCTGGTGAGTTTGAACCACCAGCCTTCTGGTTAGCAGTCTAATGCCTTAGGCACTGCACTGCCAGAGCTCTTCAAATATATAATAAAATAAACTGCCAAATAAATATTGACGTGGCATATCTCTTAAAAAAAAAAAATCTTGTCAAGTCAATTACAGCTCATTGTGACACCATGTGTTACATAGTAGAGCTACTTCATAGTTTTTTGTTTTTGTTTTTGTTTTTTACTGTGATATTAAGAAAACTGACCACCAGGTCTTTGATCAGTGGAGTCACTGTGTGGATTCAAAAAACAAAAGTTTCAGGTTAGCAGGAGATCACAAAGCGCTTGTACCACCCAGGTTCCTAATAAGCTGCTTACCAACCTCTTTTTATATTTTAAGTAAAAATTTTAAATTTTGTCACATTCTTTTTCAAAAGAAACGATATTTAGTAATAATAAATCAATGCACTTATAATTTAAAAGTTACTTTATATGAATCCCTATGTCTGGCCAACTCTGTTTAAGTTACAGATAAATATAGTCCTTAAATTCAGTAATCAAATAGCTATATTAAGTAAGATATTTACCTGCTCTTCAAAATAAAAATTTCAGCAAGGGCTCTTGTATAAAATGTCTTCTATTTTATTTTAAAAAATCTATTTCTCCTTAATGGCTTGTCATTTATACTGTAGGACTATTTCATCACCTGGAATTACCATATTTTTCCAATAACTTTCTAGGTAGATGACCAAATTGCTTTGGAAAAATTACTTTTTAATCTTTGCCAACTTCTCCCTCTAGCAGGGTTCTCAGCTAGCATTCATAAAGGAGAAGCACTGCCAAATATTTCAAACTTCAGAGGACATCTGAAACTTATTGTTCAATGCTTTCTTGGAACACCTTTATGAATTCTTGATTCCATTTTAAGACACACTACTTGCCATGTTTTCATTGGAAACAAAAAATGATTGCCCAGTGGCCACACTTGAGAGATTTTTAGTCTCATTTACTTACAGCAAAATTGTCATGAAAGTGCTCAGAAAGAAATCAGAGTATTTTTTTGCATCATAGGCTGCAAAAACCAAAATGTTCCACATTTATTATCATTCTAAAATTCTTGTCATAACGCAATTATGTAAATGAGGACGTGCAATCACACTGAGTATTTGTTCCGGTTTTGAAGCAAATACTTATTAGATCAGAGCAGTTTAAAGAAAACAAGGGCTCACCACCAACAGAATTCAGGGAAAGTGAAAGAGCATGAGAAATTCCCATTGGAACTGTTCCCAAAGTGTTGCATAAATAAAGGTAGGGTTTGTTGAAGCTTTCCTCCCACCCCCTTCATTTTCTGAGAAAGAAACATGTTAAGTTAGAGGAATAAAGCTTAGCTCCAGCAATCACCACCATTTTTTTCTATCCAGAGTTCTGGTGCGTTTGTAGGGTTCTTTTTTTTTTTTTTTTCCTCCCACCCTTTTATACCCACAAGTTTTCTCTAGCTTTCTCCAGTTGCCCTTACCCCTCCACAAAGGATTTCCAGCAGGGAGCAGCTGGTGCCCCATATTGGCTGCTTTCCCCAGACTGGGAAGGGGAGGAAAGACGGAGGAGGGCTTTTGCTAGAAATCAATGGCTGCTTATTTTCCCCTGTACTGTGGTTTTATATGTGGAGTGACATGGCCTCAACCATACCAATCCATTATGTAGAGCTATTTCTATTCAGATGTGCTTCTTTATAAATAGCGGAAATTAGTGAAGGGCCAGTGTCAAACTGCTTGTCACATCTTGTTTTCAATCTGTTCAAATCAGGTTTGTAGCGTCCTATTCAGAAGCCTGGGTTCCTTTTGAATTGTACAATACATTTCAGGAGTTCCATCAGGCGATAAATGCAGAACTTCACATTGCTATTAAAAAATAATCAAAATGATTAGGCTTTTGAATTTTTTGAAGGAACTTATTTCCTTGGAATTGGTTGTTTTAATTGCACGATGTCGTTTATTTCTGGGTATTCATCTCTCTAATGTGTAAAAGTATTTGTAGTTCATTTGTCAGTATTAGAGCTGCAATGTGTGAATATGTTCTGGTGATTTCACCAGCAATGAATGAATGACTAATAGAGTATTGCAAGCATGGAGCATGAATACAGTCAATACTATACCATGCCTTCTAACAAACATTAATTAACATTTATTGAATGCATACCATTCACCAAGACTACTACTAAATGCTTTATGTCCCATTCAATCCTCACAACAATCATTTGAGGTAGTTACTATTATGGTCGCCACTTTATAGATGAGGTAATTGAGGTTTAAAGTGATTAAGTAACTTTGTCAAAGTTTCCCAGTTTGTTAGAAGTGAGCCAAATGATCTAGCTCTAGAGCCCATGAAGTAACTTCTATGCCATACTGACTTCTTGTAAAACATAGTTCATTTAGTTTCAGGTCATTTTTAGCGTTTAGTGTGCAAATATACCCAGAAAGCTAAGTAAAACCTAGAATTATGCCTGATACTAGAACTGATCATGTTGTTGTTGTTATGTGCTGTGGAGTTGGA
>NW_006922216.1:1172016-1172851 GCF_000298275.1 Orycteropus afer afer | reverse complement strand
CTACAGAAGTAGATTGCCCCATCTTCCTTCCAAGGAGTGGCTGGCGGGTTTGAACCGCCAGCCTCCTGGTTAGCAGTCAAGTGCCTTATCCACTATGCTACCAGAGCTCCCTCATAGTTTGGATAAATGTATAAAATGAAACTTTGTGCATTTGATTGGTCCCTTAGGTGCTGCGGTAAGGGACTGCCAGGAAAAAAAAAAGAAAAAATTACAAGTTTTATTATGATGCTAAATTGTGATGGAGAGGAGTGGCTCATGCTTCAAATAAGATAAAGAGATCAAAATGAAGTATTGTCTGCATTGTTGTCATTAGTTGCCATTAAGTTTGTCCCAATTCATGAAGTAGAACTCTCCATATGAATTTTAAGGGTGTGACCTACTGGAAGCAGATTGCCAGGCCTGTCTTCCTAAGTACCTCTGGGTCAGTCTAATTTGTCAAATGTTTGGCTGGTAGTCAAGAACTTAACTGTTTGTACTATACATGGAGTTGCTGAGGGAGACCAGGAAGGAAGCAAGGTGGCAGGATGGGTTTGGAGCGTTTGATGCAGTACAGGAAGGAAGCAAGATGGCATGGTGCGTTTGGAGCAGCTGAGGGAGGCCAAGAAGTGAGTGGAAGTGAGCCCATCTACTTCTCGAACAACTGCCCAGTGAAAACCTTAGGAATAGCAGTGAAAGAGTGTCTGATATATTACTGAAAAATTTTATGAATAACATTGTGCAATATAGAGCCAGAAAATGATCCCCTCAGGTCAGAAGACACACAAAATATGACTGGAAAAGAGCTGCCTCCTCAGAGTAGAACCAACCTTAATGATATGGATAGAATAAAGCTTTT
>NW_006922216.1:1164472-1171306 GCF_000298275.1 Orycteropus afer afer | reverse complement strand
GCTAGAGATCCCTTGACAGCATTTTGCAAGACCAAAAACTTATTCATTGCAAATACCTTTTTCAACACAAACAGGGCTAGTCATGTGGACTTAGCCAGATGGAGTACACAGGAAGCAGATTGACTACATCTGTGGCAAGAAGTAATAGAAAACCTCAATATCTTCAACCAAAACAAGGCCAGTAGATGATTGTGAATCAGGCCATCAACCACTCTTATGTAAGTTCAAGTTGAAACTGAAGACAATTAGAAGAAATCAATGAGAGCCAAAATATGACCTTGATTATATCCTCCTGAATGTGGATACCACCTAAAGAATAGATTTGATTCATTGAACACCAATGACCAAAAACCAGAGGAATTGTGGCATGATATCAAGAACATCATCATGAAGAAAGCAAAAGGTCATTAAAAAGACAGGAAAGGAAGAAAAGACCAAAATGTATGTTAGAAGAGACTCTGAATCTTGCTCTTGAGCAAAGAGTTGCTAAAGGAAATGGAAGAAATAACAAAATGAAAGAAATGAACAAATTCAAAAGAGCAGCTCAAAAAGACAAAGTAAATTATTATAATGAAATATGCAAAGACCTGGAGATAGAATACCAAAAGTGAAGGACATGCTTGGTATTCCTTAAAATAAAAGAAATAAAGAAAATATTTAAGCCTCATGTTGCAATGTTGAAAGATTCTATGGGCAATGTACTGAATGATGCAGGAAATATCAAAAAAAATGTGGAAGGAATACACAGAGCACCAAAAAGGATTGGTCGATGTTCATCCATTCCAGGAGGTGACATATGATCAAAAAACAATAGTACTGAAGGAGTAAGTTGAAGTTGCGCTGAAGGAATTGGAAAAAAAAAAACAAGGCCCCAGGAATTGATGGAATACCTGTTGACATGTTTCAACAAATGGATGCCACACTGGAGGCACTCACTTGGCTATGCCAAGAGATTTGAAAGACATCCTACCTGGCCAGACTGGGAAGAGATCTATATTTGTACCCATTCCAAAGAAAACTGATTCCATTGAATGTGGAAATTATTGAATGATATCATTAACATCACATGCAAGTAAAATTTTACTGAAGGTAATTAAAAAACTGTTGCAGAAGTATATTTACAGATCATTTCCAGATATGCAGGCTGGATTCAGAAGAGGATATGGAATGAGGGGTATCATTGCTGATGTCAGATGGATCTTGGATGAAAGCAGAGAATACCAGAAAGATGATTACTTGTGTTTTATTTACTATGCAAAAACATTCAATTGTGTGGGTCATAACAAATTATACATAACATTGGGAATAACAGGAATTCCAGAACACTTGATTACACCCATAAGGAATCTGTACATAGACCAAGAGGCGGTCCTTCAAACAGAACAAGGAGATTCTGCATGGTTTAAAATCAGGAAGGGAGTGTGTCAGGGTTTTGTCCTTTCACCATACACATTCAATCTGTATGGTGAGCAAATAATCACAGAAGCTGGACTATATGAAGAAGAACATGGATTGGAGGAAGACTCATTAACAATCTGTGATACGTACAACTGTGCTTGCTGAAAGTGAGAAAGGTTTGAAGAACTTACTGGTGAAGACTGAAGACCACAGTCTGCAGTGTGGATTACACCTCAATATAAAGAAAACAAAAATCTTCATAACTAGACCAATAAACAGCACCATGATAAATGGAGAAAAGATTGAAATTGTCAAAGACTTCATATTACCTGGTTCTACAATCAACATCAATGGAAGCAGCAGTCAAGACGTTGGACAATGTGTTGCATTGGGTAAATCTCTGCAAAGGATCTCTAAAGTGCTGAGGAGCAAAGATGTCTCTTTGAAGGCTAAGGTGCACCTAACCCAAGCCATGGTATTTTAAATCACCTCATATGAATGTGAGAGCTGGACAATGAATAAGGAAGACCAAAGAAGAGTTGATGCTTTTAATTTGTGGTGTTGGGGAAGAATACTGAAAGTAACATGGACTGTTAAAAGAAATAGCAAATCTGTCCTGGAGGGAGTGCAGTTTGGAAGTCCAAGGAGCCAAAATGCTCCTTGGAAGCGAGAATGACCAGACTTTGTCTCACCTACTTTGGTCATGTTGTCAGAAGGGACAATTCTCTGGAGATGGATATCATACTTGGTGAAGCGGAGTGTCGGCAAAAAGGAGAAGGCCTGCAACAAGGTGGATTAACTCAGTGGCTGCAATAATGGGCTCAGATATAGCAAGAATCATGAAGCTGGGACAGGACCTGACTGTGTTTCATTCTCTTGTACTTAAGGTCGTTATGAGTCAGACAAGTTGATGGCACCTAACAACAATAACAACACTACACAGGCTGTTCATATTCTCTGCATTAGAGCAAAGCAAAAATAAACTCAGGAACAACCAAGGTGCGTGTTAGAGAGGAATGCATAGATGACTCTTGTTCAGAACTGGGCTTTCTTAAGGTTAATGGCAACAATTGTCAGGTAGTAGGACTGGATGCTGCCAGAGGGAATATTATCCATTGGGACATTCGATTGTTAGGACAGAAAAGGTTGATTGTTCTGCAATGTGAGACTTGCCTTCTCGCCAGGGTGAAATAACATTTCTCTTTTTCTCTTTCTTTTATGAAAAAAAAATTAAGGAAATTTTCACTCAAAATCAAATACTATTAAGACAAAATATTAGTTCCTTGAAGCTTGTTTGTTTATTTGACAGGTGGAGAATAGGATATCATGGATAATGTTGAGAATCTCCTATAATCACTTCCTTTCTCCCCCAAAACAGCCACCATTATAAATAAATAATGTAAATAACTGTTACACATACATCTATAAACATATGAACATATTTTATGTATTTAAAAAATTACAACTATATCATATTATACCTGAAATGCACCTTACTTGTTTCATTCTACTTTATGTTTTAGAAATTTAGTTTGACTGTTACAGATACATTCTAGAACACTTATTTTAACTTCTGTATACAGGATCTCACTTAATAAATATACCATAATTTATTTATTATTTTGTTTGCTGATGGATATTTGTGTTTTTTCCAAGTTTTTGTTATTAGAAATAATATTTCACTGTAAGTTTTACACATATAATTTTAAAAATATATGAGAGTTTCTTTGGGGAATGTACAGAAGAATAGCAATGTTGTGTCATAAAGCTTGTTCATTATTCATTTCACTATATTTTGTCATATTGTTTTCCAATGTAACTACAGCAATTTGTACAACTTCCAAAAGTTATTGAAAGTTCTTATTTCCCAACAGTCTCTTCAACATGGAATGCTGTCATGTTTTTTTTTTTTTTAATTTGGCCAATATGATACATGAAAAAACATGTTATTATTTTAAATTTAATTTCTTGAATTACTAATGATGTTAAGGATCTTTTGTCATGCTTATTAGCCATTCAGTTTTTTTCTTCAGGAAATTGTTTAAATTCTCTGTACAATTTTTATTGTTGTTGTTGTTGCTATGTGCCGTCAAGTCAGACCCAACTCATAGCAACCCCTCCTTGGGTTTCCAAGTCAGTATCACTATGGAAGTAGATTGCCTAACCTTCCTTCTGAGAAGTGGCTAGTGGATTTGAAATGACAACCTTCTAGTTATCAGTCAAGTGCCTTAGGCACTACACTACTAGAGGTTGCTTATTATTTATTTATTTATTTATTTTATTCATTAGTAGAAGTTATTGATATAATTTATCGTCATTTAAACGTATAGAAAAAATATCACCTGAATCAATTTTTTTTAATACTGTCTCAATATACAGTAGTATTTAAATAAAATACGGTTGAATATTTCCATTTTGATATATGTTTTTTCTATGTCTCACAAGAAATCATTTCAGAGATCAAGATTATGAAGATCTCTTCCTCTTGAGTGTCATGCATACTCAACACTGTTACTACATTCGTAAATAAATATTATCTACCTGTGTCAGTTTGTCCTATTATTGTGGCTTACATGTTACTGTGATGCTGGAGGTTCTGTCATGGATATTTCAAATACACACCATCAGGGTCACCCATGGTGGACAGTTTTCAACAGACCTTCTAGACTAAGAAGAAATGTCTGGAGATCTATATCCAAAAATTAGCCAATGCAAACCTTATGGATCATAACAGAACCCTGTATGACTCACCTGCTTTTCACTCTGCTGGATTTTAAGCACTCATCTTTTTGTTTTGTTTTTATTATTAACTATCATACATGTTACAAAGTTAAGGGAATTACCTTCTGTTTTAGTGCTCATGCCCCCTTGTTCCCAATCACCACTTTGGGATAGTTGGAATCTTACCAGACCTGTCTTGGGAGCCAGAACTAGCAAAGTCCTTGGGCATTGCTCTGAAGGAAGAAAGTAGCCAATGTATATTTGCTACTTAAATACTGAGCTATATGAGAAATGGGAGAGGGAGAGTGGGAGAGGATAATATAATTTCTCTGTTGGGACATTATTAATAGTTTATTACTTTCATTTTAATTATTTCCTTGCATCCTTATCTCCAGAGTTCTGGTAGTGTAGTGCCTAAGGCACTTGACTACTAACCAGAAGGCTAGTGGTTCAAACCCACCAGCCACTCCTCGGAAGGAAGATGGGGCAATCTACTTCCATAATGATACTGCCTCAGAAACCCAAGGAGGGGTCTCTATGAGTCAGGTCTGACTTGACCAACACAACAACATCCTTATCTCACTATTAGACCAGAACCAAAACAAAACGTAATTCACTGCTATCGAGTAGATTCCTACTCATAGAGACCCCCTTTGGGTTTCTGAGGCAGTAAATCTTTACAAAAGTAGATTGCCCAATCCTTTGGTGGAGTGGCTTGAGGGTTGAAACCTCCATCCTTCTGGCTAGTAGTCAAATAAATGCCTTAGGCACTACGTCACCAGACGATGTTTAAAAATAGGAATTATACTGTGTAATTTTAATGTTATTAGCACCTAGTTCAGTCCTCGCATACAGTGGATTCTTAAAAACTTATTAGAATATTTGTTGGAAGAAATAATGAATGGATAACCCATTTTTTTTTTGTCCTTAAAAGGTTTAAAAGCAAGTTGGAGATATTTTCATTCTGTGCTAATCCTGTAGCCCTACTATCTGGAAAGTCACACCTCTTCCTTTATCACTCACTTCAGTGTCCCAGTGACCAATCTTCTCTCCCATCCAGCAGTCACATCCTAAGATTTTCTTCCTGAGACAGTACATTCAACTGTTTCTTAATTTTTATTTCCACTGTCATTAATTTATGCAGTTTCATCACACTTCACATGTATTATTTTAAGAATTTTTAACTGCTTTCTAACACAAAACTCTGTCATCAGTCCAAATGGTACCCTGTGACTAGTTTAGTGATTCTGGTTACTCATCATGTTGTTGTTGTTGTTGTTGTTATTAGGTGCTGTTGAGTCAGTCCCAATTTATTTATACAGGGTTCAAAGAGGGTTACTCATCAGGTCACTTTGAGTTAGAAACAATGATGGCAGAGGGCTACTTATCATTTTACGGCTTACTATTAACTGTTTTTGTTAGGTGCCATCACGTCAGTTCCGACTCATAGTGACCCTACACACAACAGAACAAAACACTTCCTGGTCCTGCACCATCCACAGAATCTTTGCCATGCTTGAATTCACCATCATAGCCACAGTGTCAAACACTGTCCTTGGAGGTCTTCCCTGTTTTCATTGACCCTCTATTTTATCAAGGATGATATCTTCTCCAGGAACTGGTCCCTTCTGACAAGTTGACCAAAGTATGTGAGATTATATCTGGCCATTCTCACTTTTAAGGAGCATTCCAGCTGAACTTCATCCAAGACATATTTATTCATTCTCCCAACAGTCCATGGTACATTCAACATTCTCCATCAATACAACTCAAGTGCATCACTTCTTCTTCTTTACTCATTGTCCATCTCTAACATGCATACGAGGCTACTGAGAATATCATGGCTTGGGTCATTTGCACCTTAGTTTCCAAATTGATATCTTTGCTCTTCAACTTTTAAAGAGGTCTTTTGCAGCAGATTTGCCCAATGCAGTATACTGTTTGATTTCTTGACTGCTGTATCCATAGAGGTTTATTGTGGATCCAAGTAAAATGACATCCTGACAACTTCAATCTTTTCTCCATTTATCATGATGTTCCTTATTAGTCCAATTGTGATGATTTTTGTTTTCTGTATGTTGAGGTGTAATACATACTGAAAGCTGTAGTCTTTGATCTTCATCAGTTAGTGCTTCAAGTCCTCTTAACTTTCAGCAAGCAAGGTTGTATAATCTGCATAACTGCTGATTAATGAGCCTTTTTCCAATCCTTCTGTTGTATTCTTCTACATATAGTCCAGTTTCTTGGATTATTTGCTCAGCATACAAACTGAATGAGTATGGTGAAAGGATACAACCCTAACACACTTCCTTCCAGATTTTAAACCATGCAGCATCCCCTTGTTCTGCTCAAATGACTGCTTGTTGGTCCTTTCACAAGTTCCTCAAGATGCACAATTAAACGTTTCAGAATTCCCATTTTTATAACGTTATCCATAATTTATGTTCCATAAAGTTGAATTCCTTTGCACATTCAATCAAACACAGGTAAATATCTTTCTGATATTCTTTACATTCAGCCAAGATCCATCTGACATCAGCAAAGATATCCTGTATCCCAAGGCCTCTTCTGGATCCTGCTAAATTTCTAGTGGTTCCCTGTTGATGTATTCCTATAACCATTTTTTTAAGTATCTTCAGCAAAATTTTACATGCATATAATATTAATGATGTTGTTGGATGATTTCCATATTCTCTTGTTGTTGTTGTTGTTGTT
>NW_006922216.1:1147093-1163947 GCF_000298275.1 Orycteropus afer afer | reverse complement strand
TTTTTTTTTTTTTTTTCCATAACATCAGTTACAATCCCTGCAGTGTAACAGATCTCCTCCCACTTCCTCCCTGTAGTTACCCCTTCCCTATATCCTTCTTATCTATGCATGTCTACCTGTCTAGCTTTTTTTTTTTTCTTTTTCTGTGAAAACTCTGCTCTTCTGATCTCCCACAGGTGATTATTCTAAAGATTGACTGCATCTTTCTGGTATACTTGTTCACCTAGTAGGCCTATGGTTTGGCTGATAGCTAACCAATACAGTGAGTCCAATTCCACACCCAAAGAGTAACATATACATGTAGTCTTGAGGGTTTCACTAATCCCTATCCAACCAGTAATTTTGATCTTTTTTTCATATTTTTGAATTTTGTTCCACATTTTTCTCCCATTCTGTTCAGGCTCTCCAATTGTGATCCTTTTTCTAGTGGTTGGTATTGGTATCCAGACAGTCCAGTTCTTCTTGTCTTAGGGTTGTGTAGGCTGAGGTTCCCATGGTCTGTGAGTCTCTTGGAATAATTGTTTCCATACAGCTTTGACTTTTTCGCTTTTCTTTGCTGCAGATAAGAAGAAACCAATAGTTACATCTTATATGGCTGCTTGTAAGCTTTTAAGACCTCTTTCACTACTCCCAAAGAATGATGTAGAACAATGTGTTTGTGTACTATGTTGTGCTGGTTGAGCCTGATGTTCCTTTTGACCATGGTTTCAGGGATGCAGGCCCACAGATTTACTCCCTCAAGGTTCTTGGTTGCAGCTAAGAAGTTACCCTAATTTTGTCCCTTTAGCTCTATAATGTATATGGACATTTTTATAGCACATACAAATATGTATGTAGGACTACCATCTACCCAATCTTTGTATGGTTATGGGTATATTCCCATTCACCTACCTATACCTGGTCTTCTTGCCTATCTACCTATATGTATCCACCCACAGATAGTGTTTGCTATTACTGATAAGGCAGTATTGTATATGTAATAATATTTACCTTTGTTCTCTCTACCTCTTATACACCTCTCTATGTTCTCCTTTTTCTTAGTGTTATTGTGTAGGACACCCTTTTGTTATATTGCTTTTCCCTTCAAGCAAATCAACATATATCTCTTAACTAGTCAGCAATTATCCCTCCACTCTCCTCCTGTCCCTGGTAGCCAAAAAACAAAATTTGCTTCCCTGCAAAAACCTTCCCTTGACTTTTTATAGTAATAGACTTACACAATATTTGTCTTCTTTGATTGACTTATCTCACTTAGCATAATGCCTTCCAAGTTAATTCATTTGATGCGGTGATTCACGGATTCTTCATTATTCTTCAATGCTGCATATTATTCTGTTATGTATATATCCTAAATATCCATATATCTTTAGTATATATTATAGTAGTTGGATTCATGGGTCAAATGGTACTTCTATTTCCAACTTTTTAAGGAAGTGTCATACCATTTTCCACAGTCATTCTATCATTTTACCATTGCAGAAGCAATGTATGAGAGTTCCGATCTCTCTCCACACCCTTGCAACGATTTGATGTTTTCTGTCTTGTTGAACTTTGCTGCTATTGCAGAAGCAATGTATGAGAGTTCCGATCTCTCTCCACACCCTTGCAACGATTTGATGTTTTCTGTCTTGTTGAACTTTGCTATTATTGCTGGTGTGAGATGATATCTTACTGTTTTGATTTGCATCTCTGTAATGGCTAATGACTGTAATAATTTCTCCTTTTTTTTTAAATTTTTATTGTAATTTGGGTGAAAATTTATGAAGAAAATTCATTTTCCACACAGCAGTTCACATACACTTTGTCTCATGACATTGACTGAAATTTCCCACAATGCAACAGCTCTCTTCCCACTTCCTACCCATAGCTCCCTCTTCCCTGTGTCCTTCCCTCCCATGCACTCTTGTCCCCTGAGCTGTCTCCCTGTGCATACAAAACTCTTATATTCTCTCATGATTGATCCCTCCAAGTAGTGTATCTACCTAATGTAAATGTTCAGGTGATATGCCTGTCTTCTGTGGGACTGGAAGCCACAGGAGTGGGTTCAATTCCAGACCTGATGGGCAGCTAGAGGCCATAGTTTCAGGGATTTCACTAGGCTCTATCACATGAGCAATTATGGTGGCTCTTTTTTATTAATGATTTAGAGTTTTTTTCCACATTATTCTCCCACTCTATCCAAGATCTCCTACATAGATCCCCTTCCAAGTGGTTGGCAGTCATAGCTGAGCACCATCTAGTTCTTCTGGTCTCATAGTCATATAGGCTGAGAATCTCATGGAATACCAGTAACTTGGACTAATTGTTTCTATATGTCTTTGGTTTTCTTCATTCTTCTTTAATCTGGATGAGGAGAGACCCATCCTTGCATATTAATGGCTGCTTACAAGCTTTTAAGATCCCAGTTGCTACTCACCAAAGTAGGATGTGGAATAATGTTTTGTGTAGTATGTTATGCCAGTTGAGCTTGATGTCCCCTGCAATCATGGTCCCAAGCCCACAGGTCCAACTACTCACTCTCTCTGGGTAGCTGGCTGTGGCCAAGAAGTGATTACAACCATGTGCCTTGTCAGCTCTAGTATATACTTAGAAATACTTACAGAACATACAAATATACTTGTAGAAATATTGTCTGTCAACTTTATACACAGTCATGGACACTCTCCCCCCTGTATAGACATATCTAATCATTCAGCCTGTCCACCCATATATCCACCTGTATATCAAAGTTTGCTATCACTGACAATGCAATACTATATGTGCAAAATGGTTCATCTTTGTTGTCTGTACCTCCCGTAAACCTCTCAATGTCTTCCTCTTCCTCAATGCTGCCGTGTTGATCCCTCACATTTGGGACATTGTCCTTCCCTTCACCCAAATGATTACTTGTCTATAAGTGTTCCCTCCCTTCCTTTCCCACTCCTGGTAACCAACAAAGAAAGTTTCCTTCCCTATATGAACATTTCCTTGACTTTTTACAGTAACGGACTAATACACTATTTATCATTCTGTCATTGACTTATTTCACTCAGTATAGTGTACTTCAAATTCATCCATGTAATGTGGTGTTTTCCAGATTCTCTATTATTCTTTAGTGTTGCATAGTATTTCAATGTGTGTATGTATCATAGTTTGGTTATCCATTCTTCTGTTGATGGATTCCTAGGTTGTTTCCATCTTTTTGCTATTGTATCTGTTGGCATATATCTCTTGGCTCTTGAAGTCCTGGCTCTCACTTCTTTAGGCTCCATACCTAGTAATGGGATTGCTGAGTTAAATGGTATTTCTAACTCCAGCTGTTTTAGGAATTCCCATATTGCTTTCCACAGTGGTTATATCATTTCACAGTCCCACCAGCAGTATATGAGAGTTCCAAACTCTCCACATCTTCACAGCATTTGTTATTTTCTGTCTTGTTGAACTTTGCTGCTAGTGCTGGGGCAAGATGGCATCTCATTGTTGTTTTGATTTGCATCTCTCTAATGGCTCATGATTGTGAACATTTCATTATGTATTTGTGGCCACCTGATTATCCTCTCTGGTGGAGTGTCTATTCATGTCTTCTGCCCATTTTTAATTGAATTATTTGTCTTTTTGTTGTTGAGGTGTTGTTTTCTATAAATTTTAGAGATAAGTCCTTTTTCAGAAATGTTATTGCCAAATATGTTTTCCCAATCTGTAGGTTGTCTTTTGACAATTTTGAAGAAGTCTTTGGAAGCACACAAAAATTAGCTTTTAGAAGGTCCCATTAATCTAGTTTATCTTCTGCTGTTTGTGCATTTTAGGTTATGCTTGATTTATATGGCTCAATTTATGCCATATATTAGTGCCCCTAAATTTGCCCCCATTTTTCCTTGAAGAACTTTGTAGTTTTAGGTTTCATATTTAAGTCTTTGATCCATCTGGAGTTAATTTTTGTATATGGTGTGAGGTAAATATCTTGTTTCATTTTTCTGCAAATGGATAGCCAGTTATGCCATCACCATCTGTTAAACAATCTCTTCCTCTTTTAATGGATTTCAGCTCTTTGTCAAATTTAAGCTCACCATAGGTCAATGGATCTATTTCTGAGTTTTCAATTCTATTCCATTGGTCTGTGTGTCTGTTGTTGTACTGATACAGGCAGTTTTGACTACTGTGGTTGTGTGGTTGGTTTTGATATCAGGGTACGTGAGACCTCCTACTTTGTTCTTCTTCAATAGTGCTTTGCTTATCTGAAGTCTCTTTTCTTTCCATATAAAGTTAGTGATTGTTTTTTTCAATATCCTTAAAGAATATTGATAGGATCTGTATTGGGATTGCACTCAATGTATAGATTGCTTTGAGTAGAATTGATTTCACAATGTTCAATCTTTCCATCCATGAGCATTTTATGTACTTCCATTCTTGTGGATCTCTTACAGTTTCTTGAAGTAGTCTTTTGTAGCTTTCTTTGTATAGGACTTTTGTGTCCCTGGTATGATTTATTCCCAAGTACTTTATTTATTTGTTTGTTTGTTTGTTTTAGCTATTGTAAATGGTAATGATTTCCTTATTTCTTTCTCAACAATCTCTTTGCTGATGTAGAGGAATCCAACTGATTTTTGGATATTGATCTTGTATCCTGTGATGATACTAATTTTTCAAATACTTCCAGTAGTTTCTTTTGATGAGTCCCCTGGGTTTTATACATATAAGACCTTATTGTCATCAAATAGTGATTGTTTGACTTCTTCGTTACTGATTAGTATCTCATTGATTTCCCTTTCTTGCCTTATTACCCTGCCTAGGACTTTCAATACAGTGTTGAATAGAAATGGTGATAGAGGTCATCCTTGTCTAGCTCCTCTTTACAAGGGGAATAATTTTATTCTCTCTCCATTGAGAATTACGTTGTCTGTTGGTTTTGCATATATGCTGTTTATTATGTTGAGGAATGTCCTTTCTATTCTTATTTTACTGACAAGTTTTTATCAGGAATGTGTGTTGGATTTTATCAAATGCCTTTTCTGCATTAATTAATATGATCATGTGGCTTTTTCCCTTTGTTTGATTTATGTGATAGATGACACTGATTGTTTTTTTAAAGTTGAGCCATCCTTGCACATCTGATATGAACCCCACTATTTGGTCATAATGTATTATTTTTTTGATATGTTGTTTGAATCTATGGACTAGTATTTTGTGGAATATTATTGCATCTATATTAAGTGAAAACCTTATTAATAGCAGTAAAACACTATCTGATATATTACTGGAAATCTTCATGAATAGCCATAAAACATTGTCCAATATAGAGTGCCAGAAGATGAGACCATCAGATCAGAAGGCACTCCTTATTTGACAGGAGAAAAGCTGACTCCTCAGAGTAGAGATGACCTTAATGATATGGGCAGACTAAAGCTTTTGGGACCTCCTTTGGCTGATTTGGCATGACTCAAAATGAGTAGAAACAGATGCAAATATCCATTAATAATTAGAACATGGAATATATGCAGTATGAATTTAGGAAAATTGAAAGTTGTCAAAATGAAATGGAACACATAAAGATCAACATCCTAGGCATTAGTGAGCTTAAATGGACTTGTTTTAGCCATTTTGAATCAGGAAACCATATGACTGCTCTGTTGAGAATGACAAATTAAAAAGAAATGGTGTGGCATTCATTGTCACAAAGAGTGTTTCAAGATCTGTCCTGAAGTACTGTGTAATCAGTGATAGGATAATATCCCTACACTTACAAACAAGACCAAGTAATACTACTAATTTTAAAATTTATGAACCAACCACCAGAGCTATAGATGAAGAAATTGAAGATTTCTACCAACTTCTGCAGTCTGAAATTGACCAAACATGCAATCAAGATGTGTTGATTATCACTGGTGACTGGAATGCCAAAGTTGGAAACAAAGAAGAATCACTGGTAGTTGGAAAATATCGCCTTGGAGATAGAAATAATGCTGGAGATCACATGATAGAATTTTTCAAGACCAATGACTTATTCATTGAAAATACCTTTTTTCAACAACATAAGTGATGACTATACACATGGACACATGGAGTTCACCAGATGGAATACACAGGAATCAGATTGACTACATCTGTGGCAAGAGGCTATGGAGAAATTCAATATCTTCAGCCAAAACTAGGCCAGGAGCTGATTGTGGAACAGATCATCAACTGATCATATGCAAATTCAACTTGAAGTTGAAGACAATTAAAAGAAGTCAATAAGAGCCAAAATATGATCTTGATAATATCCCTCCTGAATTTAGAGACCATCTAAAGAATAGATTTGATACATCAAACACCAATGACCAAAACCAGAGGAATTGTGGGATGACATCAAGAGCATCATCCATGAAGAAAGCAAGAGGTCATTGAAAAGATGGAAGGAAGAAAGGATCAAAATGGATGTCGGAAGAGACTCTGAAACTTGCCTTTGAATGGAGAGTAGCTAAAGCAAATGGAAGAATTGAGAAGATAAAAGAGCTGAACAGAAGATTTCAAAGAACAGCTTGAGCAGACAAAGCCAATTACTGTAATCAAATGTGCAAGGACCTGGAGTTAGAAAACCAAAAGGGAAGAACACTTTCAGAATTTCTCAAGCTGAAAGAACTGAGCCTCAAGTTGCAATATTGGAAGATTATGTGGGCAAAACATTGAATGACTCAAAAAGCATCAAAAGAAGATAGAACAAATACACAGAGTCACTGTACCAAAAATAATTGGATGATGTTCAACCATTTTAGGAGCTGGCATATGATCAAGAACCAATGGCACTGAAGGAATAAGTTGAAGCTGCACTGAAGTATTGGACTAAGAACAAGGCTCCGGGAATTGACGGACTACTGTTGAGATGTTTCAACAAATGGATGACCAACTGCGGGCACTCACTTGGTTATGCCAAGAGATTTGGAAGACCTTATCTGGCCAATTGACTGGAAGAGATCTATATTTTTACCTATTCTGAAGAGGTGAGTCCACAAAATGTGGAAATTATTGAACAATAACAGTAATATCATATACAAGTAAAATCTTACTGAAGATAATCCCAAATGGTTGCAGCAGTATATTGACAGAGAGCTTCCAGAAATGCAAGCTGGATTCAGAAGAGGATGTGGAATGAGGGATATCATTGCTGATCTCAGATGAATCTTGGCTCAAAGCAAAGAATAACAGAAAGATGTTTACTTATGTTTTATTGACTATGTAAAAGCATTCAATTGTGTGGATCATAACAAATTACAGATAACATTGTGGTTGTTGTTGTTGTTATGTGCCATTGAGTCGGCCCTGACTCATAGCGACCCCTCCTTGGGTTTCCGAGGCAGTATTACTATGGAAGTAGGAATGCCCAACCTTCCTTCCGAGGAGTGGCTGGTACGTTTGAACCGCCAGCCTTCTGGTTAGCAGTCAAGTGCTTTAGCCACTATGCTACCAGAGCTCCTAGATAACATTGAGTAGGATGGAAATTCCAGAACATTTAATTGGACTTATGAGGAACCTATACATAGATCAGGATGCTGCTATTCAAACAGAACAAGGGGATACTGAATGGTTCAAAATCAAGAAGGGAATGCACAGGTTGCATCCTTTCAGCATACTTATTTAACATGTATGTTGAGCAAGCAATCCGAGAAGCTGTACTATATGAAGAAGAACATGGCATCAGGATTGGGGAAAGACTCATTAACAACTGCGATACACAGATGACAGAACTCTCATTAATGAAAGTGAAGATGACTTGAAGCACTTACTGATGAAGATTAAAGACTACAATCTGCAGTATGGATTACATCTCAATATAAAGAAAACAAAAATCCTCACAACTGGTCCAATAAACAGCTTCACAGTGGATGGAGAAAAGATTGAAGTTGTCAAGGATTTCATATTACTTGGTTCTGCAATCAACACCAATGGAAATAGCAGTCAAGACATCAGATAATGTATTGCTTTGGGAAAATCTACTGCAAAAGTTCTCTTTCAAGTACTGAAGAGCAAAGATATCTCCTGGAATACTAAGGTGCAACTAACCCTAGCCATGATACTTTCAATTGCCTCTTATGTATGTGAGAGTTGAACAATGAATAAGGAAGACTGAAGAAAAGTTGATGCTTTTGAGTTGTGCTGTTAAAGAAGAATGCTAAAAGTACCATGGTCTCTAAAAGGACTAACAAATCTGTCCTGGAAGAAGTGCAGCCAGAATTCTCCTTGGAAGACAGAATGGCCGAACTTCATCTCACCTACTTTGGTCATGTAAGAAGGAACTGTACCCTGGAAAAGGAAATCATGTTTGGTAAAGAGGAGGATCAACAAAGAAGGGGAAGGCCCACAATAAGTTGGATTGACACAGTGACTGCAACGATCGGCTTAGGTGTAGCAAAGATCATGAGGCTGGCACAAGACCAAGAAGTGTTTCATTCTGCTGTGTAGAAGAGGGTCACTGTCAGTTGGAGATGACTTAAAGGCACCTAACAACAACATATTCCTGAGGGATATTGGTCTGAAGTTTTCTTTTTGAGTGCTATCTTTACCTGGTTTTGGTATCAAGGTTAAGGTTGTTTCATAAAATGAATTTGGAAGGATTTCATATTTTCTATGTTCTGGAATAGTTTGGGTAGGATTGGTGTCAGTTCTTCTATGAACATTTGGTAGAATTCTCTGATGAAACCATGTGTGCCAGGATTTTTTGTTGTTGGTAATATTTTTATAACTTGTTCAATTTCTTTTTTTTGTTAAGGGTCTGTTCAACTTGTCCACCTCAGTCTGTGTTAGTGTAGGTAAATAATATATTTCTAGAAATCTATCCATTTGCAAATTTATTGTAGTACAGGTCTTCATAGTATCCTAATAATCTTTTTAATTTCAGTTGGTTTTGTTGTGATGTCACTCAATTCATTTCTTATTAGTGTTATTTGTATTCTCTCCACTTATCCTTTGTTAAAGTTGTCAGTGGTTTGTCAATTTTATTAACTGTTTCAAAAAACCAACTTCTAGTCTTATCGATTTTTTCTATTGTCTTTCTATTTTCTATTCCATTGATTTCTGCTCAAAACTTTATTTCCTTTCTTTTGGTGACTGTAGGCTTTTCTTACTGTTCTTTATCTATATATTGGAGATGTTGGTTTATAGTTTGGCTTTTTCTTCTTTTTGTTGTGTGCATTTATTGCTATAAGTTGGCCTCTGATCACTGCTTTTGCTGTGTCCCAAAGATTTTGGTAAAGGAAGAGCTCCAGGCAGGAAGTGGGTGTGGGGTCAATAGCCAGGACATGTAAAGAAAGAACCCTAGACAGGAAGCAGAAGCCGGGATGACAGCTGGAACAGGTAGGGGGAAGGCAAGGAAATGAATGGAGTGGTTTATAACAACTAAGGGGGATGAACTTGTCTGTCAGTTTGTCATACTGTGGTGAATTGTGTGTTACTGTGAGGTTAGAAGATGTGCTACCAGTGTTTCAAACACCTGCAGGGTTGCCCATTGTGAATGGGTTTCAGCAGAGCTTCCAGACTAAGACAGACTCGGAAGAAAAAAGAAGACATTCACTTCTCAAAGAATTGGCCAGTGAAAACCTTATGAATAGCAGTGAAACACTGTCTGATATATTACTGGACAACTTTATGAATAGCCCTGAAACATTGTCTGATACAGTGCTGGAAGATGAGCCTCTCAGGTTGGAAGTCATTCATAATATGACTGGGAAAGAGCTGCCTCATCAGAGTAGAGCTGACCTTAATGATATGGATAAAGTAGACCTTTCGGGACCTCCATTTGCCACTCCTTGGAAGGAAGATGGAGCAATCTACTTCCATAGTGATACTTCCTTGGAAACCGAAGGAAGAGTCGCTATGAGTCAGATCCGACTCGACAGCACATAACAACAACAACAACAAAAAAAAAAAAATTGCTAATGTGGCATCATTAAAATGAGAGGGAAAAAGACAAAAAAAAATAAACCAGCTGAAAACATCTATTAATAATTGGAACACAATGTATGAAATATGAATCTAGAAAAATTGGAAGCTGTCAAAAATGAAATGGAACAATAAAGATTGATATCCTAGGCATTAGTAGAGGAAGAAGGGAAGCCAGGACCAATGGTGGCAGAAGCCAGGAAAGGGGAGGGTAGAGAGGTTTTGAAAAGCTAAGGGAGATGAGCTTGTCTTTTAGTTTGATACTGTGGTGGCTTCTGTGTTGTTGTGAGGCTGGAGGCTGTGCCACTGGTGCTTTAAAGGCCAGCAGGGTTGCACATGGTGCACAAGTTTCAGCAGAGTTTCCAGATTGAGACAGACTCAGAAGAAGGAAGAGGCCATCCACTTTCCAAAGAATTGGCCAGGGAAAACCCTATGAATAACAGGGAAACACTGTCTGATACTTTACTGGACAACTTTACGAATAACCTGGAAACATTTTTTGATACAACGCCAGAAGACAAGCCCCTTAGGTAGGAAGGCCCTCAAAATACAACTGGGAAAGAACTGCATTATCAGAGTAGAGCCAACCTTAATGATATGGATGAAGTAAAGCTTTTAGGACCTCCATTTGTTGATGTGGCATGACTTGAACTGAGGAGAAACAGCTGCAAACATCCGTTAATACCTGGAACATGGAATGTATGAAGTATGAATCAAGGAAAATAGGAAGTTGTCAAAAATGAAATGGAATACATAAAGATTGATAACCTCAACATTTGTGAGCTGAAATGGACTGGTTTTGGCCATTTTGAATCAGACAAACATATGATCTACTATGCTGAGAATGACAAATTGAAGAAGAATGGAGTGGCATTCATCATCACAAAGGATCTTTCAATATCTATCCTGAAGTACAATGCTGTCAGGGATAGGATAATTTCCATATGCTTACAAGGAAGAGCAGTTAATACTACTATTATTCAAATTTATACACCAACACCCAAAGCCAAGGATGAGGAAATTAAAGATTTTTATCAACTTCTGCAGTCTGAAATTGACTGAATATGAATCAAGATGTGTTAATTATCACTGGTGACTGGAATGAAAAAGTTGGAAACAATGAGTCACCAGTAGTTGGAAAATTTGGCCTAGGTGATAGAAATAAAGGTGGATATCACATGATAGAATTTTGCAAGACCAATGACTTATTCATTGCAAATACCTTTTTTCAAAAAGACAAATAGTGGCCACACATGTGGACTTTGCCAGATGGAGTACACAGGAATCAGACTGACTACAACTGTGGTAAGAGGTGATGGAGAAGCTCAACACCTTCAGCCAAAATAAGGCATGAGCTGATTGTGGAAAAGACCATCAACTGCAAGTTCAATTTGAAGTTGAAGACAATTAAAACAAACCCATGAGTGTTGGAATAGGACTTTGAATATATCCCTCTTGAATTTGCTGTTGTTGTTGTTAGGCGCCATGGAGACATCTCTGACTGACAGCAACCCTATGCACAGCAGAACAAAACACTGCCTGGTCCTGTGCCAGCTTCACAATCCTTGCTATACTTGTGCCCATCACCACTGCCACTATGTCAACCCATGTCTTTGAAGGAGTTCCCTTCTTTCATTGACCCTCCACCTTACCAAGCATCCTTCTCCAGTGAATGGTCCATTCTGACAACATGATCAAAGTATGTTAGATGAAGTCTGGCCATTGTTACTTCCAAGAAGCATTCTGGGTACACTTTCTCCAGGACAGATTTGTTAGTTCTTTTAGCAGTCCATGGTACTTTCAGCATTCTTTTCCAGCAACACAACTCAAAAGCATGAACTCTTCTTCAGTCTTCCTTTTTAATTGTTCAGCTCTCACATGCATATGAGAAGATTGAAAATATCATGGCTTGTGTTAGGTGCACTTTAGTCATCAAGGAGATATCTTTGCTCTTCAGCACTTGAAAGAGGTCCTTTGCAGCCAATTTGTCCAGTGCTAATACATTGTCTGATGTCCTGACTTCTTCTTCTTCCATTGACGTTGATTGGTGAACCAAGAATTTGAAGTCTTTGACAACTTCAATCTTCTCTCCATTTATTGTGATGGTGCTTATCGATCCAGTTGTGATGATTTTTGTTTTCTTTATATTGAGATGTAATCTATACTGCAAACTGTATTCTTCAATCTTCATCAGTAAGTACTTCAAGTCATCCTCACTTTCAGCAAGCAAAGTTCTGTCATCAGCATATCACAGGTTGTTAGTGATTCTTCCTCCAATCCTGATGCCATGTTCTTCTTTATATAGTCCTGCTTCTCAATCATTTGTTCAGCATATAGATTGAATAAGTATGGTGAAAAGATACAACCCTGACTCACACCCTTCCTGATTTTAAACCATGCAGTGTCCCCTTGTTCTGTTTGAATGACAGCCTTCTTGTCTATGTACAGGTTCCTCATGAGTACAATTAAGTTTTCTGGAATTCCTACTCATCTCAATGTTATCCACAATTTGTTATGATCCCCACAATCAAATGTTTTTGTATAGTCAATAAAACACAAGTAAACATCTTTCTGGTATTTGTTTGAGCCAAGATCCATCTGACATCAGCAATGATATCCCTCGTACCATGTCCTCTTCTGAATCCCATTTATATTTCTGGAAGTTCTTTGTCAATATACTGTTGCAACCATTTTTGAATTATCTTCAGTAAGATTTTACTTGAATGCAGTATTAACAATATTGTTCAATAATTTCTACATTCTGTGGTATCACCTTTCTTTGGAATGGGTACACATATGGATCTATTCCAGTAAGTAGACCAGGTAGCTGTCTGCCAAATCTCTTGGCATAGCCTAGTGAGTGCCTCCAGAAGGGCATCCATTTGTTGAAACATCTCAATTAGTATTCCATCAATTCCTGGAGCCTTGTTCTTCACCAATTCCTTTGACTTCTGCCTTCAATACCATTGGTTCTTGAACATATGGCACCTCCTGAAACAGTGATTCTGTGTATTCCTTCCATCTTCTTTTGATGCTTCCTGCATCATTCAATATTTTGTCCATAGAATCTCTCAAGATTGGAAGTTGAGGCTTAAATATTTTCCTCAGTTCTTTCAGCTTGAGAAATTCCAAGTGTGTTCTTCAATTTTCGTTTTCTAACTCCAGGTCTTTGCACATTTCATTATAATAATTGGCTTTGTCTGCTTGAGCTTCTCTTCTAATACTTCAGTTCAGCTCTTTTATCTTGTCATTTCTTCTATTTGTTTAGCTACTCTTTGCTCAAGGCCAAGTTTCAGAGTCTCTTCTGACATCCATTTTGGTCTTTTCTTTCTTTCCTGTATCTTTAATTACTTCTTGCTTTCTTCATGGATGATGTTCTTGATGTCATCCTATAATTCTTCTGGTTTTCGGTCTTTGATGTTCAATGCATCAGATCTATTGTTTAGATAGTCTCTAAATTCAGGAGGGATATATTCAAAGTCATATTTTGCCTCTCATGGACTTGTTTTAATTGTCTTCATCTTCAAGTTGAACTTGCATATGAGTAGTTGATGGTCTGTTTCACAATCAGCTGCTGGCCTTGTTTTGGCTGAGGAAATTGAGTTTTTCCGTTGCCTCTTGCCACAGATGTAGTCAATCTGATTCCTGTGAATTCCATCTGGTGAAGCCCATGTGTATAGCCGTTTTTTGTGTTGTTGGTAAAAAGGTATTTGCAACAAATAAGTGGTTCATTGGTCTTGCAAAACTCTATCATGTGCTGTGTTATTTCTGTCACCACAGCCAAATTTTCCAACTACCAGTGATTCTTCTTTGTTCCCAACTTTTGCATTCCAGTCACCAGTGATAATGAACACATCTTGATTGCATGTTCAGTCAACTTCAGATTGCAGAAGTTGATAATAATCTTCAATTTCCTCATCTTTGGCTTTGGTGATTGGTGTGTAAATTTGAATAATAGTAGTATTAATTAGTCTTCCTTGTAGGCATATGGATATTATTCTATCACTGACAGCATTGCACTTCAGGATACTTCTTGAGACATCCTTTGCAATGATGAATGCCACACCACTCCTCTTCAAATTGGCATTCCTGGAATGGTAGATCATATGGTATTCTGATTCAAAATGGACAAACCCCATCCATCTCAGCTCACTAATGCCTAGGATATCAATCTTTATGTATTCCATTTCATATTTGACAACTTCCAATTTCCATAGACTCATATTTTGCACATTCCATGTTCTGATTATTAATGGATGTTTGCAGCTCTTTCTCCTCAATTTGAGTCATGCCACATCACCAAGTGGAGGTCCCAAAAGATTAACTTTATCCCTACCAATAAGGTGGTTCTACTCTGATGAGTCATCTCTTTCCAAGTTGTATTTTGAGTGCCTTCTGACCTACGCAGCTTGTCTTCCTCACTGTATTGGACAATGTTTCTAGACTGTTCATAAAGTTGCACAGTAATGTAACATACAGTAATTATCCACCATTCATAAGGTTTTCCCTGGCCAATTCTTTGAGAATGGATGGACTCTTCCTTCTTCCTAGTCTGTCTCAGTCTGTAAGCTCCATTGAAATCTGTACACCATGTGCAACCCTGCTGGCTTTTGAAACACTGGTTGCACAGCCTCAAGCCTCACAGCAATGCACAAGCCATCACAGTATGACAAACTGACAGAAAAGTTCATCTCTTTTAGCTGTTGGAAATCTCTCCCTTACCTAATTCCTACCTAGATCCTCCCCCTTTGTTGTCCCTGGCATCCCCTCACTTCCCTGCCTCTGGGGGTGGGTCCTCTCTCTCTGAATTTAGAAAACATCTAAATAATACATTTGATGCACTGAATTCCAATGACAGAAAACCAGAAGAATTGAGGGATGACATCAAGAACATCATCCATGAAGAAACCAAAAGGTCATTAAAAAGGAAAGGAAGAAAAGATCAAAATGGGTGTCAGAAAAGACTCTGAAACATGTCATTAAATGGAAAGTAGCTAAAGCAAATGGAAGAAATGGCAGATAAAAGAGCCTAACACAAGATTTCAAAGAGCAGCTCAAAATGACAAAGTCAGTTGTTATAATAAAATGTGCAAAGAGCTGGAATTAGAAAACATAAGGGAAAGAACATGCTCAGCATTTCTCAAGCTGAAAGAACTGAAGAAAAAATTTAATCCTCTAGTTGCAGTGTTGAAAGATTCTATGGACAAAGTATTGAATGATGCAAGAAACACCAAAAGAAGATGGAAGAAACACACAGAGTCACTGTACCAAAAATAATTGGTCAATGTTTATCCATTTCAGGAGGTGGCATATGATTAAGAACCAATGGTATTGAAGGAAGAAGTCTAAGCTGCATTGCAGGAAGTGGCAAAATACCTGTTGAGATGTTTCAACAAATGGATGCCTCGCTGAAGTTACTCACTTGGCTGTGCCAGGAGATTGGGAAGACAGCTGCCTGGCCAACTGACTGGAAGAGATCCATATTTGTACCCTTTCAAAAGAAAGGTAATCCCACAGAATGTGGAAATTATTGAATGATATCTTTAATACAGAACTCAAGTAAAATCTTTCTGAAAATAATTCAAAAATGGCTGCAGCAGTATATTGACAGAAAACTTCCAGAAACGCAAGCTGGATTTAGAAGAAAATGTAGGATGAGGGGTTGTTGTTGTTGTTGTTGTTGTTATGTGCTGTCGAGTTGAACCTGACTCTTAGCGACCCCTCCTTGGGTTTCTGAGGCAGTATCACTACAGAAGTAGATTGCCCCATCTTCCTTCTGAGGAGTGGCTGGTGGGTTTGAACCGCCAGCCTTCTGGTTAGCAGTCAAGTGCCTTAGACACTATGCTACCAGAGCTCCTAGGATGAGGGATATCATTATTGGTATCAGATGGATCTTGGCTCAAAGCAAGGAATACCAGAAAGATGTTTATTTGTGGTTCCTTGACTATGCAAAAGCATTTAGTTGTGTGGGTCATAACAAATTATGGGTAACATTGAGAAGAATGGGAATTCCAGAACACTTAATTGTACTCATGAGCAATCTGTATATGGGAGCTCTGGTGGCATAGTGCCTAAGGCATCTGACAACTAACCATAAAGCTGGTGGTTCAAACTCACCAGAGAGTCCTTGGAAGGAAGGTTAGGCAATCAAATTCTATAGTGATACCACCATGGAAACCAAAGGAGGGGTCACTATGTGTCTCAATCAACTCAACCACAGTGAGTTTTTAATTGTACTCATGAGGAACCTATATACAGACAAGGAGGTTGCCATTCTGAAAGAACAAGGGACACTGCATGGTTTAAAATCAAAAAGGGAGAGTGTCATGGTGGATCATTTCACCATACTTATTCAATCTGTATGCTGAGAAAATAATCCAAGAACCTGGACTACATGAAGAAGAATGTGGCATCAGGATTGGAGGATGACTAATTAACATCCTACAATATGTGGATGACACAACTTTGCTTGGTGAATGTGAGGAGGGATTGAAGCACTTACTGATGAAATTTGAAGAATACAGTCTGCAGTATGGATTACTCCTCAATATGAAGAAAACAAAAATCCTCACAACTGGTCCAATAAACAGCTTCACAGTGGATGGAGAAAAGATTGAAGTTGTAAAGGATTTCATATTACTTGGTTCTACAATCAACGCTAATGAAACCAGAAGTCAAGTTATCAGATGACATATAACATTGGCAAAACTGCTGCAAAAGATATCTTTCACATTATGAAGAGAAAAAATATTTCCTTGAAAACTAAGGTAAGCCTGACACAAGGCATGGTATTTTCAATTGTCTCATGTGCATATGTCCCTCCTGAATTTAGAGATCATCTAAAGAATAGATTTGATGCATTTAACACCAGTGACCGAAAGCCAGATGAATTGTGGGAAGATATCAAGAACATTATCCATGAAGAAAGCAAGAGATCACTAAAAAGACAAGAAAAGAAGAGAA
>NW_006922216.1:1135278-1136029 GCF_000298275.1 Orycteropus afer afer | reverse complement strand
TTGATGAGTTTGATGATGATATGTCTTGGTGATTTTCTTTTAGGGTCTATCCAGTTTGGGTTTCATTGGACTTCCAGAATGGATATATTCTCATCTTTCATCATATTGGGGAAGTTCTTCTCCAACAAATCTCGGACAATTTTCTCAGTAGTTTCATTTTTCTCTTCATGTTCTGGAATTCCAGTGACATGTAAGTTATTCCTTTTGATGGTATCCCACATGAACCTTAAGGTTTCTTCATTTTGTTTTAATTTTTTTCTGATTGATCCTTTTCCAAAGAACTGTTCAGGTATTTGTCTTCAATCTCATTAATTCTGTCTTCCTTTGTGTCACTTCTATTCCTTTGCCCTTCCAATGTGTTATCTATTTCTGACAATTTAGTATTAATCTTCTGGATTTCTATCTGTAAATTTTGTACCATCTCTAATTTTTTATTTATTTTGTCATTTTATTCTTGTATTTTCTTCCAAACTTTTTCTGGGGTTTCGTCTGTGTTTTCCTTTAACTGTCTCTCAATCCACTGAAGGTTCCTAAATATAATTCTTTTTAATTCCTTATCAGGGACTTCCAATGCTCTTTTTTCCACAGCTATGTGATCTGGGTCTATATCCTGCCTCCTTGTTTCTACTGCTTTATCTTGCTTCTTTGTGTGGACTTTGATGGCCTATTGTCTCTGGAACATTTTGACTTTTTGTATTTATATTTAATTGGTGATCGTATGTTGGAGTAATTCACCAAAGATTTTCCTTTT
>NW_006922216.1:1123175-1134391 GCF_000298275.1 Orycteropus afer afer | reverse complement strand
AAAATCTGGGCCACATGTGGCAGGGCACCCAGGCTCTGTCAGAGCACACAGACTGTGGTGGAATTCCTGCTGGCCCAGAAGGTGGGTGGGAGTGAAGGAGGGATACACCTCTGTTCACCAAGAGGTTGTAGAGTAGAGTAACAAGGGCAATATGGCACCTTGGCAGTCCTCAGTGTCCAGTATGTCCTTGCTGTTCCTGCCAAGTAGAGCCTATTCTTAGGTCCCTGGAATCTGAGAAAATGCTGTAGCTTTAAATATCCAAAATGGTTGAACCATTTGTAAACATTCAAAAGGGCAGCACCCTCCAGACAGCCAGAACTCCACAGCTCAGTTTGTCTTCATATTTGCTGTTTCCCCTTTTATTCACCAGCTACTGGTGTAGTCCTCCATCCAGCCCCTGGCTAGCAGGGTTGATTTTTAGGTTAATTTTTAGGTCCTAACCCCACTTGGCAATATCCAAGCTGTCCCTGCCATCAGGATCACTGACAGTCCGCAGTTCTATATGTGTCCTTTTTTGCTGTTACCATGTAGGTTATTCTACTAGTTGGAGATTACTGCACTCCTGAATCCTTCTTTTCAAACCTCAGGGCACCAGGATTATGTTCAGTAGTTTTGTTAATTGGTTCCTTTTTCTTGGATGAAGAGGGTCTGTGCAGTTTGTCTATTTCACCATCTTACCAGAACTTCTCTCATGATCATTTCTCAATGCATTGTTGGCTGCCTGAATATCTTCTTTGATAAAGTGCCTGTTGATATATTTTGCCCATTTTTGAATTGGATTGTTTGTCTTTATGATGTTGAGGTATTGATGTTTCCTATGCATTTTAGAGATAAGTCCCTCATTGAATATGTTTTGACAGATATTTTTCCCAAATTGGTAGTTTCTCTTTTCACTCTATTGAAAAAGTGTTTTGATACATATAAAAATTTAATTTTGGGGACTTCTAATAAGATGGTGGAACAGGCATACAATCTACACAGACTATTTGCAATAAAGAAATGAGAAATCATTTTAAAAAGATACAAAACTTAATCCTGGAACCCAAAGCTTTGAAGGGAAGAGTAATGAAGTGGGTTAAATACCAACTAGTAGAAGAACCTGATGGAAAACAGTGAATAAGGAGACAAACAGAGCTGCAGACTGTCAGATGTCCTGACAGTACAGCCAATTTGAATATTTACAAGTGGGATTCTGATCCAGGCAGCAACCTAAGAATCAGCTGTGTTTGCTGAGGACTACATGTGCAACTAATTGCACTGGTGGCTGTTGACTAGACAGGAAAACAGAAAATAAGGAAAAAAAATCTGTGAGCTGTGGGCTGAATATTTACATGGGGCATGGTCATTTTGAATATTTGCTAGAGATGTTCTGATATGTGCAGCAACTTAAGTATAGGCTGTGCTTGCCAAATATAGGCTGGACAACTTTCCTAAGGCTGATAACTAGAATGGTGTGATATTCTCATTGTTATTCTTAAAACTCACACCCTCTTGATGAATTGAGGTGTGGCCATGCCTCACTTCCACCCCCTTTTGGAACCAGCAGGAATTTAATCCCAGTTTGTGAACCCTAACAGAGCCTAGGTGCTATGCCCCACCCCCATCCTCAGTTTTATTATTTGTTTTTAAATTATTCTTATATTCTTCCTCCTTCCTTTTTATTTTTTTTTCTCTTTCCCTCTCATTTTTATTTTCCTTCTTGCCTTCTTATGGTTCATTTTTTTTTTTCTTCTTTCATTCCTTCCCATTCTTTGTTTTGCTTTTTGTCATTTTTTCATTTTTTCTTTATTATTTCTTTTATCATCCTCTTCTCTCCAGATACTGTGGACATTTTTCCCCTTTTTCTATCTTTCTTTTGTTTGTTTTTTAATGTACTTTAATTTTTTTTTACCTCTCATTTAATACCATTTCTTTTTTGGTGGTGGTGGCGGTTCCTATTTGTTTACACAGTTTATGCTTTTTGTTGTTTCTTTTTTTGTTTAAATAAGTGGGAGACAGCAACTATGCCCACACAGCCTGCACCTCCTACAGTGGCACCCACAGGATCATGTCCAACACACTTCTGCACCAACTGTCTGACAATAGATAGCATCCAATACCAGCCCAACTTATGCTCAACTGCTCTTCATGAACAGCTAACAGAAATCTGTGATCACACTCTTATTCTCTGTCACACCTACCTGGAGACAGGAGGTGAGTGCCTAAGTGCTACCAAGTACCGAATAGTGAACAGTACCCTGCTCACTCAGAAATAGTAAAACAAAATAAGGAAAAGAAAAGAAAAGAAAAACTTGGGCAAATCACAACAACATACAGTCACCAATTAGATATGAATAAAGGACCTCACAATGTCTCAGAGACAACTGGCCATCCCAGTCCACACAATGAAGCAAGATAAAGTAATACAAATGAGGGACCATGATGCAGACCCAGAAAACATCCCTGAGGAAAATGCAGCATTGGAACTCCCTAATAAGGAATTCAAACAAATTATATTTAGGAACCTTCAATGGATTGAGAGACAGATTAAGAAAAACACTGAAAAAATTGTTGTTAGGTGCCATCAAGTTGTCTCATACTCATAGTTACCATATGCACAGCAGAACGAAACACTGCTTGGTCCTGTGGCAGCTCCATGATCCTTGCTATGCTTAAGACCATCGCTGCATCCCCTGTGTCAATCCATCTCATTTAGAGTCTTCCCCTCTTTTGTCAACCCTCCACCTTACCAAGCATGACATCCTTTTCCAGGGAATGGCTTCTTCTTATAACATGACCAAAATAGGTGAGACCAAGTCTGGCCATTTTCACTTCCAGGGACCCTTCCAGCTTCACTTCCTCCAGGACATTTGTTAGTTCTTTTAGCAGTCCATGGTACTTTCAGCATTCTTCACCAGCACCACAACTCAAAAGCATAAATTCTTCTTTAGTCTTCCTTATTCATTGTCCAACTCTCGCAGGCATATGAGGTGATTGAAAATATCATGGAGTGTGGCAGGGGCACCTTAATCCTCAAGGAGACATTTTTGCTCTTCAGCAGTTGAAAGAGGTCCTTTGCAGCCAACTTCGCCAATGCTATACGTCATCTGATGTCCTGACTGCTGATTATGTTGGTGTTGATTGTAGAACCAAGTAATGTGAAGTCTTTGACAACTTCAATCTTTTCTCCATTTATCATGATGCTGCTTGCTTATAGGTCCATTTGTGGGGATTTTTATTTTGTTTATATTGAGATGTAATCCATACTGAAGACTGCAGTCTTCAATCTTCATCAGTAAGTTCTTCAAGTCATCCTCACTTTCAGCAAGCAATGTTGTGTCATCAGCATATTGCTGTTAATGATTGTTAATGGTTGTTAATGATTCTTCCTCCAATCTTGATGCCACGTTCTTCTTCATTAAGTCCATCTTCTCAGATTATTTGCTCAGCATATAGATTGAATAACTATGGTGAAAAGATACAACACTGATGCACTCCCTTCTTAATTTTAACCCATGCAGTGTCCCCTTGTTCTGTTTGAATGACAGCCTCCTGCTCTATGTAGAGTTTCCTCATGAGCAGAATTAAGTGTTCTGGAATTCCCATTCTTCTCAATGTTATCCACAGTTTGTTATGATCCACACGATCAAATGCTTTTGCAAAGTCAATAAAACACAGGTAAATAACTTTCTGGTATTCTTTGCCTTGAGCCAAGATCCATCTGACATCAGCAATGATATCCCTTGTTCCACATCTTCTTCTGAACCCAGCTTGCATTTCTGGAAGTTCATTGTCAATATACTGCTGCAACCATTTTGGAATTATCATCAGTAAGATTTTACTTGCATGCAATATTAATGATATTGTTCGATAATTTCCACATTCTGTGGGATCACATTTCTTTGGAATAGGTACCAATATGGATATCTTCCAGTCACTTGGCCAAGTAGCTGTCTTCCAAATCTCTTGGCATAGCTTAGAGTTCCTCCAGTGGGGCATTCATTTGTTGAAACATATCAATAGGTATTCTGTCAAGTCCTGGAGCCTTGTTCTTCACCAATTCCTTCAGTGCAGCTTCGACTTCTTCCTTCAGTACCATGGATTCTTGATCATATGGTACCTAGAGAAATGGATGAATATCTACCAGTTCTTTTTTGTACAGTGACTCTGTGTATTCCTTCCATCTTCTTTTGATGCATCATGCATCATTCAATAGTTTGCCCATAGTATCTTTCAATATTGAAACTTGAGGCTTATTTTTTTTTCCCTCAGTTCTTTCAGCTTGAGAAATACTAAGCATTTTTTTTTTCCCTTTTGGTTTTCTAACTCCAGGTTTTTGCACATTTCATTATAGTAATTGGCTTTGTCTGCTTGAACTGCTCTTTTAAATCTTCTGTTCATCTCTTTTATCTTGTCATTTCTTCCATTTGCTTTAGCTACTCTTCACTCAAGGACAAGTTTCAGAGTCTCTTCTGACAACCATATTGGTCTTTTCTTCTTTTCTCTTTTCTCATAATTTTAATGACCCCTTGTTTTCTTCAAGGATGATGTTTCTGATGTCATCCCACAATTCTTCTAGTTTTTGGTCATTGGTGTTCAATGTATCAAATCTATTCTTTAAGTGGTCTCTAAATTCAGGAGGGATATATTCAAGGTTGGGAGCTCTGGTAGCATAGTGGCTAAGGCACTTGACTGCTAACCAGAAGGCTGGCAGTTCAAACCCACCAGCCACTCCTCGGAAGGAAGGTTGGGCAATCCTACTTTCATAGTGATACTGCCTCGGAAACACAAGGAGGGGTCGCTATGAGTCGGGGCCGACTCGACGGCAAAATAACAACAACAACAACATATTCAAGGTAATACTTTGGCTCTCATGGACTTGTTTTAATTGTCTTCAACTTCAAGTTGAACTTACACATGAGCAGTTAAAGATCTGTTCCACAATCAGCTCCTGGACTGGTTTTGGCTGAAGATATCAAACTTTTCTATCACCTCTTGCCACAGATGTAGACAATCTGATTCCTGTGTACTCCATCTGGTGAAGTCTACATTTATAGCTGCTGTTTGTGTTCTTGGAAAAAGATATTTGCCATGAATAAGTCGTTGGTCTTGCAAAATTCTATCATATGATTTCCAGCATTATTTCTGTCACCAAGGCCAAATTTTCCAACTACTGGTGATTCTTCGTTCTTTCCAACTTTTGCATTCTAGTCACCAGTGATAGTTAACACATCTTGATTGCATGTTCAGTCAATTTCAGACTGCAGAAGTGGATAGAAATCTTCAATTTCCTCATCTTTGGCTTTGGTGGTTAATACATAATTTGAATAATAGTAGTATTAACTGGTCTTCCTTGTAGGTTTATGGATATTATCCTACCACTGACAGCATTGTACTTTAGGACAAATCTTGAAACATCCTTTCTGATGATTAATCCCACACCATTCCTCTTCAAGGGAGCTCTGGTAGCATAGTGGCTAAGACACTTGCCTGCTAACCAGACGGCTGGCAGTTCAAACCCACCAGCCACTCCTTGGAAGGTTCCAAGAAAACCCAAGTTTCTGCCTCAGAAACCCAAGGAGGGGTCGCTATGAGTCGGGTTTGACTCGATGGCACATAACAACAACAACAACAACATTCCTCTTCAAAGTGGCATTACCGGTGTAGTAGATCATATGGTTGTCTGATTCAAAATGCACAAAACTTGTCCATCTCAGCTCACTAATGCCTAGGATATCAATCTTTATGCATTCCACTTCTAATTTTCCTAGATTTGTACTTCATACATTCATACATTCCATGTTCCTATTATTAATGGATATTTGCAGCTGTTTCTCCTCAATTAGAGTCATGCCACATCAGCAAATGGAAGTCTCAAAAGCTTTACATTATCCATATCAATAAGGTTGGTTCTGCTCTGAAAATGCAGCTCTTTCCCAGTCATATTTTGAGAGCTGGTTCAAATCTACCAGCCACTCCTCAGAAGGAAGGTTGGGAAATCTACTTCTGTAGTGATATCACCTCAGAAACCCAAGGAGGTTGCTGTGAGTCAGATCTGAGTCGATGGTTGTTCTTTTCTGAACTAAGGGGCTCATCCTCCTACACTGTATCAGACAATGTTTCTAGGCTATTCATAAAGTTTCTCAGTAATGTATCAGACATTGTTTCTCTGTTATTCATAAGGTTTTCCCTGGCCAATTCTTTGGGAAGTGGATGGCCTCTTCCTTCTTCTGAGTCTGTCTCAGTCTGCAAACTATGTTGAAACCTGTGCACCATGTGCAATCCTTCTGGTTTTTGAAACACCAGTGACACAAACTCAAGCCTCACAGCAATATGCAAACCACCACAACAGTCAGTAATTTTTACTGACAAAATTAAACATAAGCAAAACTCTAGAAGAATTTAGGAAAATGATGTATGAATAAACTACCAAATAAGCAAATTAAACCATACAAAAACAACAAACAGAAATCCAAAAGATTAATACTAAGATTACAGAAATAGATAGCACATTGTATGGGCAAAAGAGTAGAATTAAATCAATGGAAGACAGAATTTGTGAGACTGAAGACAAATAACTCAATGCTACATTGTTAAGGGATCAATAAGGAAAAATAAGATCAGAACAAAATGAAGAAAGCCTAAGATTCATGTGTGATATCATGAAGAGGAATAATTTACATTTGATCAGATTTCCAGAACAGGAACAGACAAATAAAATCACAGAGAAAATTGTCAAAGATTTGTTGGAAGTGGATTTCCCTAATACCATGAAAGATGAGAAGATATTCATTTGAGGAGTTTGAGAAATCCCAAAAAGGATAGATCCCAAAAGAAAATCACTGAAGTGTATCTTAATCCAACTCACCAAAACAATGGTAAAGAAAGAATTCTGAAGTCAGCATGGGAAAAACAAAAAATTACCTACAAAGGGCAATGAATAAGACTAAACACTGATTTCTCAGGGAAAACCATGCTGGTGAGAAGGCAATGGGATGATATATATATATATATATATATATATATATAAAACCTAGAAGAAATGGACAGATTGCTAGAAATACAGTACTTATCTAAACACAGACTGAGGTAGAAAATTTGAACAGGCTCTTAACAAAAGAAGAAATTGAGCAGATCATAATAAAATTACCAACAAAAAAAGGTCTTGAACTCAGATGGTTTCACTGGAGAATTCTACTGAATGTTCTAAGAACTGACACCAATCTTAACTCAAACTATTCCAGAACATAGAAAAGGATGGAATCCTCCCAAATTCATTTTATAAAGCAAGCATAACCCTGACACCACTAGAAAGGAAAACTATAGCCCAATATCCCTCATGAATATAGATGCAAAAATTTTCAACAAAATCCTAGTCAGTAGATTCCAACAACATATCAGAAAAAAAAAATAATAATACATCATGACCAAGTGGGATTCATACCCGGTGTGATAGTTAAGGCTATATGTCATCTTGCCTCGGTCTGGTTTTGAGTGACTGGCAGCTGGTTGTTGTTATTCCCCATGGTGAGACTAGCAATCCACTCCATGGTGGAATATGCTGCTAGTGGGTAAGTAGCTGCTTGAGGGATGTGGTCTGCTTCCAGTATATAAGAAGTGTTGAGAAAGAACTCTACAGCTTTTGGCACACTTGAATCCTGCATGTAGCCTAGTCATTGTTCAGCAACCTGCCACGTTGTCTGCTGATCTTGAGACTATTACTGAACTTGAATTAGTAGCCTGCCATGTGGTTTGATAATTTGGGGACAGTGCCATTTCACTTGTCAACCTCGGGTTTGTCAGCCTTTGTAGCCAGCAGGTGCTGAGTGAAGAGATGGCTCCAGTACCTGTGGGCCAGGAACAAGTGTCAGAGCTGAAGCCCAAGATTGAGAGGCTTTAACCCAGCCCCTAGAGCTTGGCACTTGGAAGTCAGACTTCAAACCTCCAAAACTGTAAGAGAATAAACTCCTGCTTGTTAAAGCCATTTCACCTGTGGTATTTCTGTTAGTGCAGCATGAAGCAGACTAAACACCACGTATGCAAGAATGATTCAATGTTAGAAAAATAATCAATGTAATATATCTCTTAAATTAAATAAAGGAAAAGATCCACATGATTATATCAATCAATGCAGAAAAGATATTTGATAAAATCCAACACCCATTCCAGATAAAAACTCTCAGAAAAATAAGAATAGAAGGGAAGTTCTTAACAAAATAAAGGGCATATATGAAAAAAACAACAGCAAACATTATTCTCGATGGAGAGAGACTGAAACAATTTCCCTTGTGAACAGGAACCAGACAAGGATGCCCTCAATCACCACTTGTATTCAACATTGTATTGGAAGTCCTAGTCAGGGCAATAAGGAAAGAAATGGATATAAAAGCCATCCCAATTGATAAGGAAGAAGTAAAACCTATTTGTGGATGATATGATCCTATACATAGAAAACTCAAGAGACTCAGTAAGAAAACTACTGGAACTAACTGTGGTGTAACACATTTCATCTATTATTTATGTTATTTACATTTTCTCTTTCTGTTCCTTAATTAAATTTCCCAGAGGTCTGTGGATTCTGTTAGTAATTTCAAAGAACCAGCTTCTAGTCTTACTGAATTTTTTCACTTGTTTTCCACTTTATTTTTGCTCTGATCTTTATTATTTCATTTATTCTGCAGACTGTACCTTCCTTTCTCATTCTTTTTCTAATTGTTGAAGTTGCTGGGTTAAGGTCTTGATTTTGATTCTTTCTTCCTTTTTGATATGTTCTTTTATTGCTATAAATTGACCTTTGAGTACTACTTTCATTGTATCCCAAAGGTTTTGTTATGTTGCATCTTATTTCTTGTACAGTTCTAGCAATATTATGCTGTCACATTTTATGTTACCAGTAGTTCTTGAGGAGTATATTTTTTCGTATTCATTCCTTTCATTTCCCCCCACCCCGGGTCTTCTTATTATTGATTTCTAATTTTACAGTATCGTGAAACAAGAAGATGCTTTGCACTATTTTGATGTTTTAAAATTTATGGAGGCTTGTTTTTTGGTCTAATTTATGGTCTATTCTGGAGAATAATCCACATGCACTGGAAAAGAATGTGTATTCTGTTTTTATTGGGTCAAGTGTTCTTTATATGTCTATAAGCTTGAGCTCTGGTGGTGTAGTGCCTAAGTCATTTGACTGCTAACCAGAAGGCTGGCAGTTCAAACCCCTCAGCCACTCCTTGGAAGGAAAGTTGGGCAATCTACTTCCATAGAGATGTTGTTGTTGTTGTTATGTGCCGTCGAGTCAAACCCGACTCATAGCGACCCCTCCTTGGGTTTCCGAGGCAGTATCACTACAGAAGTGGGATTGCCCAACCTTCCTTTCAAGGAGTGGCTGGTGGGTCCATAGAGATAATCCCTTGGAAACCCAAGGAGGGGTCTCTATGAGTCGGAATCAACTCAACCGCAGTGAGTTTATCAGGTTGAGTTGGTTGATTGTGTTGAGTTCTTTAGCACCTTTGTTGAATTTTTTTCTAGTTGTTCTGTCATTCATCAAAAATGGTGTTTTAAAGTCTCCCACTACAATTGTAAAATTGTCTGTTTGTCCTTTCAATTCAGTTAATGTTTACATTATTTTGGAGCTCTTCCATTGGGTGATAAATATTTATTATGATTATGTCCTCTTGCTCCATTTACACTTTTAACATCATACAATTCCCTTCCTTGTTCCTTATGCGGTTTTCACCTTGAAGTCTATTTTATCAGGACTTAATATTACCATTGCTGCTATTTTTCGGTTGCCATTAGCTTGATATATATATATTTTTTCCATCTCTTGATTTTTTATTTATTTTTAATCTTTGTATCTAGTGTGGGTGTCATGTAGGCAGTATACTGATGAGTCTTCTTTTCTTATCCAATATGCAATCACTTTTTCTTGACTGGTATCTTTAGTTCATTCACGTTCAGTGTAATTAATGATTATTATGAATTTATTACTGTTTTTCTCGTTTTTTTTTTCTTTTTTCCAAATATTTTTTTGTGCTAAATTACTTTTGTTATCAAAGTTTCCTTTCCTTTTCCTCATAGTTGTTGATTTTATCTTTTCCAAGTCCTGATTTGCTTCTTTCTTATTTATATTAGAATGCTTACTAATGCTCTTTGTGGTTATCCTGTAGTAGATTTCTATCTCATTATTTGCAACAGTCTATTTTATATTGTTATAATCCTGATTTCCTCTCCATAATTCAGTTCTGAAGGTATACCTTTTATTCCTCTATTTGCTTTGCAGTTGGTGTCATTTACAGATTGACAGCTCTATTGCTGTATTTTCTTTTTTGTAAGCTTATTTTAGTTTTGAGAATTCTTTTTCTGGGTTGGTTTCTGGGTGGTGATGTCATATGTGTTAACTTTAATTTGTTGTTTTCTGTTGTTGGTTTCCTGTTGGAAGGACTGGCTTTAACATCTCTTATAGAGTTGATCAGTTTTTAGAAATTCCCTTAATATATGTTTGTCTGGGAATGTCTTAATTTCACCATCATATTTGAGGGACTGTTTTGTTGGATATATAATTCTTGGTTAGCAATTCTTTTCCTTTGACGTTTTGTATATGCCATCGCATTGCTTTTTTGCCTGTATGGTTTCCTCTGAGAAATCAGTGCTTAGTCTTATTGGACAGCTTTTATAGGTAAAATTTCATTTGTCTCTCATTTGCTCTCAGGATTCTTTCTTTGTCTTTGGTTTTGAAAAGTTTAATTATGATATGTCTTGACTTTCTCTTGGGGTCTATCATATATGGCAATCATTAAACTTCTTTGATGGATACATTTTTCTCTTTTATGATATCAGAGAAGGTTTCTGCTAACAAGTCTTCAACATTTTCTCTGATTTTTTTTCCCCTTCCTCTTCTTCTAGAATTCCAATGAGATGTATGTTATTTCTTTTGATATCATTCCATATACTCAGGTATTCTTTATTCTTCTTTTCTCACTTTTCTTCATATAAGCTACTGTCAAGAGATTTGTCTTCTAGCTGGGAAAAACATTCTTCATGCAGCTTGATTCTACTATTTTTCTTTCCAATGTGTTATCTATCTCTGTAATTTTAGTGTTAAACTTCTGGATTCCTAATTGCTGCTTTTGTATGATTTCTAATTGTGCATTAATTTTGTCATTTTACTCTTGAATTATTTTCCTGAATTCTTCAAGGGAATTGTCTGACTTCTCTTTTTTTCTGTTTATGCTGTTTAT
>NW_006922216.1:1115670-1123075 GCF_000298275.1 Orycteropus afer afer | reverse complement strand
TATATATATATATATATATAATCTTTTGAATTCCTTATCAGATAGTTCTATTATCTGTTCTTCTTTGGGGAGATTTCCTAGTTTTTAGAATGGTCACTTGCTTCTACTATCTTGTGCTATTTCTTTGCTTGAACTGAATTTGTCTGTTATCTCTGAGACAATTTGATGTTATTGTCTTTAATTGTTTAGTATGTGTTTTTTAGTTGCTTTTTTTGTTTTGCTTTGTTTCAATATGTCTGGGTGTGTAGGGCAGGTGTGGTTCTTTTTTGGTTAGCTTGGCAGTACTGAGTAACTCATCAGCTATCTCCAAGTTTGTGGAATAACTGATGAGACTGTAGGTCCAAGACTCTGCCATAAGAAGGAGCTGCAGTTCAGATGAGCAGGTGTTATCTACTATCTATTGTTGAACATGTGACACAGGAACTGGTGGTGTTGCTTATCTGTTGGATGAGATGATCAGTGCTGTAGATATAGGTGACTAGTTAAGAGTTAATGTCTTCTTCTCATTGGATGGAATAATGGGCAATCTACTTCCATAGAGATACTGCCTCAGAAACCTAAGGAGGGGTCACTGTGAGTTGAATTGACTAAACAGCAGTGACTTCTGTTTTTGGTTTTCCCATCGGATAGGGCGAGAAAGAAAATCAAAGACAAAAAAAAAAAAAAAAAGATGGAAATGAGAAAAAGATAATAAAAACAAAAAATAAAATATAAAAAGAGGAAAAAGGAAAGAGGGGTGAACAACATGAAAGATTAATAAAAATGAAATAAGAAGAAAAGAAAGAGGGAGAGATGAACAGCTAAAAAGGAAGAAAAATTGAAGAAAAGGAAAGGCAGAAATTAAGGGGAAAATAAGGAAACTGAGGAGGAGGGAATTTTGTAGTTATGGTCATCAGGCAACTGTGGGAGCAGGTAAGTGTGGCGAGAACCACCAATCAACCAGAGTGTGTACCCACAACCATTAAAGGGGTCTAGCATGAGTGGGCACCTCCAAGAAAGAGACTTGGGTGAGTACCTCTTGTGCTTACTGTGAGCAAGATCAGCCAGTGTTGCAAGTGCAGGATGGGAGAACTCAGCCTCTGAGTCTCTGTTTGGAGTGGATTGCTGGCAGTGGTGTTTAGTCATCAGTGAAAAGTCTGATGGCTTAAATTCATTAGTCACCCATAGGAGAAAAATGAGGCAGCCCTCCTCTGCAAAGAAACTCCAGGAGGCAGCTCTACTATTTCCCCAAAAGGGTTTCTGTGAGTCAGAATTGACTTAACTTCAGGGGGTCCAGTTTGACTTTCTAGTGGCAAGTTCTTTTATTCACTTTATTTCCTCATCACTCAACAGCCACTTATGTGACTGTAATTCTGACCTGTTTCCCTACATATTCCTCTTCCAGCTCCACACAGCTACAGCTCACCTTAGACTCTTTCCACTCTGTCTATATATGTATTTATCATGTGTGGACTGGGCAGATTGGGTTAGTTCTCCATCCTGTCTTCAACTCCTCTTTCCATCTTCTTTTGATGCTTCCTGTACCATTCAATATTTTCCCCATAGAATTTGTCAATATTGCTACCAAGGCTTAAGTTTTATCTTCAGTTCTTTCATTTTGAAAAATGCTGAGAGTGATTTTTCCTTTTGATTTTCTAAGTCAAGTTATTTACACATATCATTATTATATTTTACTTTGTCCTCTCAAGTCACCCTTTGAAATCTATTTAGTTCTTTCACTTCATCATTTCTTCCATTCAATTTAGTTAATTTCAATTCAGGATCAAGTTTCAGAGTCTCTTCTGACTTGCTTTTTTAGTATTTCATTCCTTTCCTTAATGACTTTTTGCTTTTTTCATATTTCATGTCATTGATATCTTTCAGTGTAGTAAATTACCAGGTATGGCTTTTCTAGCCATAAGTATTTGTAAGCTCTGTAGTAGAATTTGTCATAAGCAACTAAGTAGCTCCTGGTTGTTAAAGTTATCCCCCTGGAGTATTTCTGTTGAGTGCAGCACCAAATTATTTTCTCGGAAGTTTGTTCTATCTCAGGTGTATAGAATGTTGATGTTAGGATTGGTTAATTGGCCACTCTGATGGGCTCAAAAAGGAGCCCTTCTACAGGCAGAAGAAGTCTGACTGCTGGCTGAGAAAGACATAATGCTGAGAGAAATGCACTCCTGAGAGATATGTGCTACTGTGAAAGAGACACACATTACTGAGAGAGAGACATGCACTGCTGGGAGAGAGACTGAGAGAGACTGTTGGCTGAGAGAGACTGAGCGTTGTTCCTAAACTTGAATTGTAGCATGGTGCTTCCCTAATAAACCCCATAATCTGTGTGTTCTGTGTGGCCACTGCAGAAAATTATCGAACCCAGCAAAAAGATGGTGGCTGGTGCAAGAGGAATGGTTGGTGTCAGGATTGATGAAAGGGCTGGAGGGAGGCAACATGTTTGGTCTCATAGGAATAGGCCTTGGGCTATTGATGGTGATTCTGTCTTCCTCTTGGGGGTTAGAAGAGATCAGAAGATGCAGCCTCCCTGCCCCTTTGTCAGATATCATTCCATAGCTCTTCTAGTCTTAGATCATTGGTATTCAACGTGTCATATCTATTCTTGAGAAGGTTTCTAAGTTCAAGTGGATATACTAAAGGTCGTATTTGGTCTCCTGTGGACTTGTTACAATTTTCCTCAACTTCTACCTAAACTTTCCTAGGAACAAGAAATGGTCTGCTTCACAGTTGTCATCTGGCCTTATTCTAACTGATGATATTGTCCTTCTCTATTGCCTCTTTCCACATATATAGTTGACTTGATTCCTGTGTATTACTTCTGGTGAGGTCCTTGTGTGTAGTCACCTTTTATCTTGTTGAAAAATGGTCTATATGGATTATATGAAGAATAATGTAGCATCAGCATTGGAAGAAGAACCATTAATAAACTGCAGTACACTGACGACACAACTTTGCTTGCTGAAAGTGAGGATGACTTGAAGCACTTACTGATGATGTTTGAAGAATACAGTCTGCAGTATGAATTACATCTCAATGTAAAGAAAACAAAATTCCTCACAACTGGACCACTAAGCACCATCACAATAAATGGAGAAAAGATTGAAGTTGTTAAAGAATTCACATTGCTTGGTTCTACAATTGATGCCAATGGAAGCAGCAGTCAGGACATCAGATGACATATAGCACTGGGCAAATTGGCTGCAAAGGACCTCTTTCAGATGCTGAAGAGAAAAGACATCTCCTTGAGGACTAGGGAGTGTCTGACACACCTTTTTTTTTTTTTTTTTCAATTGTCTCATATGCATAAGAGAGCTGGACAATGAAAAGGAAGACCAAAGAAGAATCGATGCTTTTGAGTTGTGGTGTTGGTGAAAAATGCTGAGGGTACCATGGACTGCTAAAATAACTAACACATTTGTCCTGGAAGAAGTGCAGCTAGAATGCTCCTTTTTCAAATGAAAGAGAGAATGGCCAAACTTTGTCTTATATACTTTGGTCATGTTGTCAGAAGGGACCACTCCCTTGAGAAGGATGCCATACTTGGTAAGGTGGAGGGTCAACAAAAGAGGCAAGGTCCTCAGTGAGATGGGTTGACACAGTGGCAGCAGTGATGGGCTCAAATATAGTTGGGATGGTGGAGCTGGCGCAGAACTGGGTGGTGTTTTGTTCTGTTGTTCATAGGGTCACTATGAGTTGGAGATGACTCAACAACACCCAAAAACAACAACAAGTCACTGGTCTTACAAAATTCTATCTTGTGATCTCTAGTGTCATTTCTATGACCAAGGCCATATTTTTCAACTACTGATGCTTCTTCCTTCTTTCCAACTTTCTCACTCCAGTAACCATTAATAATCACTATATCTTGGTTGCATGTTTTGTCAATTGTATACTGCAGAAGTTGGTAAAATCTTTCATTTCTTCAACTTTGCAATTTGAGTTTGGTGTGTAATTTGAATAAAAGTAGTATTAACTGGTCTTCTTCCAAGCATATGGATTTATGCTATAATTTATAGGATTGTACTTTAGAATAGACTTGAAATGTTCTTTTGATGATGAATGTTGCACCATTCCTGTTCAATCTATCATTCCTCACATATGGTTATATGATTGTTGTCATTGGTATGTGCCGTCGAGATGGACCCGACTCATAGCAACCCCTCCTTGAGTTTCCAAGGCATTATCACTATGGAAGTAGATTGCCCATCTTCCTTCCAAGGAGTGGCTGATGGGTTTGAACCGCCAGCCTTCTGGTTAGCAGTCAAGTGCCTTAGGCACTATGCTACCAGAGCTCCCAACCATATGAAAACCATATGATTGTCTCATTCAAAATGGCCAATAACAGTCCATTTCAGTTCACTAATGCTTAAGATAATATTCTTTATTCATTCCACCCCTCATCTGTTGGTTTGTCATCCTGAGGTGGCTTGTTTGTTGCTGTGATGCTGGAAACTATGCCACCAGTATTTCAAATGTCAGGGGGATTATCTAAGGTGAAAAGATTTCAATTGACCTTCCAAACTAAAACACACTATGAAGAAAGACTACCAGCTATTTCTGAAAAAATTGGCCACTTTAAAATTTATAATTCTGCATTGCTAGTGATGAAATTACACACACATACACACACACATATATGTATATATATATAAAGTTAATTTCTGTAGCAAAATTGGGAATTGTGTCAACATTTTAGCACCTTCAATTATTTCAGAGATATTGAGTATAAAAAAGAGAGAAAATAAAATTAAATACAAAAATATAAAATACTATAATATAAATAGAAATGTGTCCTTTAATCTTTGTAGCTGGTTAGCTTTTGGCACTTATGGCTAAGTGGTTGACTGCCAGGCAAAAGGTTTGAGGTTGACTCACAGTTGCCTCAAAAGACAAGCTTAGTAATCTGCTATCTAAAGGTCACAGCCGTGAAAACCCTGTGGAGCACAGTTCTACTCCAACTCACGTGTAAGTACCAGGAACGTGAACCAACTACATGGCAACAAAGAACAACAACAAATCCCTTGGAACATTTTGGAAGCAAGGATAATATCTCCTTCTTATTTGCTTCCTTTATTGTTCCTGGTCTATATTAGCTGCTTACTCCTTGTGAAATGTTTTATTATTTTATACAAAAAAGAAATTCTTTCCATAAAGATAGCAGATAAAACATTTTCTTATTATTATGTTTAATTGGGAATACTGGAAGTCTCACAGCCATCATATGAATCCCTTTTTCCCTAAATTAGAAACTATGTATAATATTGAAAAAGCATCTGTTGGTCATGAGACTGACTTTGCTTTATGATACCTACATCTAATCCATTCTGCTTGTTGTTAATATGGCTAGAGCCAAATTAACAATGAATCTTTTTCAGAAGATTCTGAAATGTTGAGAGGGTCCTTGAAAGTCAGAAGGGAACCGATTCTTATTTAGTATTACTTAACCGAACACAAATAATTCCCATTTGACTCCCAAGACCATGAGGTGAAAGAAAGATAGACTAAAGAAACAGAAAGAAGGAAAGAAGGGAGGAAGGGAGGGAGGGAAGAAGAGAGGAAGCAAGGAAAGAAAGAAACAACACATTTGAGGGAAGGTGGTAGAGTGGAGAATGTTGAGTTGTGTTTCCTGCTTGCTAAATAGCTGTCATAATAGATGGTATTTCCATAGAGCTGTTATAAATAAATCTGCCTGTGGATGAATACAGTACCAGCTTTAGAAAACTGAAAACTAAACCAAGTTCCAATTTCTTTCTATTCAATATAACTATGAAGTATTTTTCATTTTATTTTTTTTCTGTTATTTTATTTTCAAATGTTTTAATATAAAATTATATAAAATAAATGTCTGATTCCCACCACTGTAGCCATCTGCCTACTACCCATCTCCATCTCATTCAATTACTTCCTTAATTTCTTAATTCTTCAAGAGTTTCTTTACCCAAGTATATGCAAATTCAAATACAACCAAACCAAAACCAAACACACTGCCCTCGAGTTGGACCCAACTGAGAACAATCCCTCCTTGGGTTTCTCAGGCAGTATCACTACAGAGTAGATTGCCCCATCTTCTTTCCAAGGAGTGGTTGGTGGGTTTGAACCGCCAGCCTTCTGGTTAGCAGTCAAGTGCTTTAGGCACTATGCTACCAGAGCTCAGCAGAGCTCCCAATTAAAATACAAGCAGTCCTCAAGTATGAGCATCCAATTTAAGTACAACTCACAGTTGCAAACCAACGTTGTAAAGTATATTATATTAAAATATCAAAGTTCACGCATTTCATAATAACAAAAGGGTGCTACTTTGTGATGCACATCAAAATATTATTACTATATTATTATGCTAAAGATGTGTATTTGTATCCAAAATGTTTCTTCAAATTTTTTAATGGATGGAAAAGTACACAACATACTTAATACTAAGACAAATGTTTGACTGATGTTCAATAGGAACTGTACTTAACTTTTCCTACTTAGTAGAAATTCTACTTAAAGACAGACTTAGGAAGAGAACTCATTTGTAATCTGAGGATTGTCTGTACATACTTTTATTTCTCTTCTTTATACATAAAAATAGCATGCTGTGTCTACTTTTCCACGTTTTCTTTCATTTAATAATTTATTTGAGATTTTTTTGCACGTCAGCATATAAAGAGCCTCTTCAACCTTTTTCTGATTGAACTATCGAATATTTAGATACAACATTATTTAATTAGTCCCTATCAATGAATATTTGGGCATTCTCTGTATTTCTATTGAAAAAAGAAAAGAATGCTATGATGAACAATTTGGAATATATCCTGTTTTGTACTCATGTGTTTGAAAGATGGGATATATTACCAGGCTTCTAAATAGAAAATATAAAACACTGACAAAGAATGACATTTTACACAGCAATCATGAATAACAGAAAACAATAGCAATTGTCTTGTCAATCAAGACTATTATACCCAGCCAAGATCTTGTTCAAATATAGAGGTAAGATGCAGATAAAGTTAAATATATAAAACTAAAATATGTAAATATGAACCCTTCTTGGAATAACCATTTAAAAACTGAATTCTGTCAATGACTCAGAAATGGAAAACCTGCTCAAAATTTTAGTGGTGAAATATAAATATTTTTAAACATGAAATCACTAGAAATGTTATGATATGAATTATGGTAAACCAAACAAAAGGCATATATCCACTATACGAAAGCAAGTATAAAACTGACATTATAAGAAAATGGAAGAACAAAGAGGGGAGATGGCTTAGGGGTCTAATGTTTTCATTTGCATAACAAGGAATTAATTGTTGTTGTTGTTAAGTGCCGTTGAGTCATTTCCGACTCATAGCGACCCCATGCACAGCAGAACGAAACACTGCCCGATCCCGCACCAGCCCCACAACCCCTGCTATACTTGATCCCATCA
>NW_006922216.1:1110547-1113696 GCF_000298275.1 Orycteropus afer afer | reverse complement strand
GTGCTTACCTTGCTCCCAGAGACCCGGTCCCTCTCGGGAGGGTAACAAGGGAATTAATTAGAATTGTTTAAAGTTGAAGTATACAATTGAAAAAAAATTAAAGATTCTAATTTTAATATTTCTTTCATAGTGTCTTTTTATATTTAGAGTTATATTTTAGAAAATAACATTTTGTAATACTTATTTGAAATTCAGTAATTCCTTCAATTTCTCTTTTTTATATTTAAAAATGAGAAAAATAAATGAAAATGATTCAGTATAAGTTAGGTGCAAGTAGTAGATTATAATATAATGAAGTTGGAACCTCCAAATTAAAATATTGCTATCTCTCTACTTAAGTTCCAGGTATATTAAGCATATATACAAGACAAAATATGTCTAAAATACGGTATCATATTACAAATTTAGTCATGGTATATGTAGTTTGTTGTTGTTGTTGTTATTATCGTTTTGTTTATTTGCTTACCCAAACCAAGCCCACTGCCATCAGGCCAATTCCAACTCACTTGGTGGCATAGTGATTAAATGCTGGACTGCTAGCCAAAATGTTGGTGGTTTGAACCACCACCTCTTATGTGGGAGAAAGGTATGGCAGTTTGCTCCCATAAAGATAACAACTTTAAAAACCCTGTGGAGCTCTTCTACTCTATCCTATAGGGTTACTATGAGTTACTATGAGTAGTTGCTTTATTTTTTATATACTTTCTTGCATTGCTTGAATACTTTGAAATGACAGCTATTATTTTTTTATGAAAAATGTGATTTAAATAAAAAGAATTTCATCGGTGTTGTAAATAATGTAAGAGGAATATATTCACTTTGATTTTTTTAATATATTTAATTAGAGTAGAGTCCATTTCAACCCACAGTGACCCTTTCTTGGGTTTCTGAGGTGGTATCACTACGAAAGTAGAACAACCAATCTTCCTTCCAAGAAGTGGCTGGTGGATTTGAACTGCCACCCTTCTGGTTAGCAGTCAAATGCTGTGATGATTATGTTTGTATGTCAACTTGCCTAGGCCTGGTTGAGTGGCTGGGCAGCGGGATATAATATTCCCCATGATGAGACTGGTAATCAACTCCATGGTGGAATCTATTGGGAGCAGCTGAGTAGCTGCCTTTGGGTATGTGGTCTGATTCCTGTATATAAGGAGAAGCTTTGAGAATGGTATCTAGCCTTTGGCACACTTTGACCCTGCATGTAACCATGTTGTTGCTCAGTAGCCTGCCATGCTCTGCCGACCTTGGGACTTACAATGGACTTAAGCTAATGGCCTGCCATGTGGTCTGGTAACATTGGGACTGTGCCTTTTTACTTGTCACCTTTGGGGCTTCCAGCCTCAGTATCCAGCAGCTGCTTGAGTGAAGAAACTCCTCTAGCTCCAGTGGGCCAGGAGCAGGAGACAGAGCTGGACCCCAAAGTTGAGGGGCTTTCACCGAGCCCCTAGAGCCTGGCACTTAGAAGTTGAACTTAAAGCCTCCAAATTGTAAGAATAAACTCTTGTTTGTTAAGGCTATCCCATTTGTGGTATATTTCTTGTCAGAGCAGCACTAGGTAACCAGAACAAATGCTTTAGGCACTATGCCACCAGAGCTCCCTATCATGGGTTGGGTTAGATGGACCTTAATCTTCAAAGAGACATCTTTGATCTTTTGCAGCAGATTTTCCCAATGGAATACAGTATCTGATTTCTTCACAGCTGCTTCCCTTGGTCTTGGTTGTACAACCAAGTAATATGAAATCTTTGGCAATTTCAATCTTTTCTCCATTTATCATGTTGTTGCTTTTTGATCCAGTTGTGAGGATGTTCATTTTCTTTATGTTGAGGTGTAATCCATACTGCAGACTGTAATCTTTAATCTTCATCAGTAAGTGCTTCAAGTGATCTTCACTCTCAGCAAGGAAAGTTGTGTCATCTGCATACCTCAGGTTGTTGGAGTCTTCCTGCAATTCTGATGCCACACTGTTCTTCATATAGTCCAGCTTCTCAGATTATTTGTTCAGCATACATACTGATTATATATGGTGAAAGATACAACCCTGACACAGTACCTTCCTGATTTTAAACCATGCAGTATCCCATTTTTCCTGTCTGAATGACAGCGTCCTGGTCTATGTACAGGTTCCTCATGAGCACAATTAAGTGTTTTAGAATTACCATTCTTATTTCATTATATGCCATTAGCTTAGCTCTCACTCGTAGTTATCTTATGAACAACAGAATGTAACATTACCTGTTCTTGTGCTATCATCACAGTCATCATGCTTGAGCCCATTGTTGCAGCTACTGAGTCAAGCCATCTTGTTGAGGGTCTTCCTGTTTTTCATTGACTCTTTACTTTACCAGGCCTGATATCATTCTCTAGGGACTGGTCCCTCCTGATAACATGCCCAAAGCACATGAGATGAAGTCTCATCAGCCTCACTTATAAGGAACATTTTGGCGGTACTTCTTTCAAGATACATTCTTCCAATCCCTGGTATGTTCAGTATTATTCACCAACACCATAATTTGTAGACATCAGTTCTTCTTTAGTCTTTTAAATTCACTGTCCATCTCTCAAATGTATATGACGTAACTATAAATACCATGGCTTAGGTCAGGTGCACTTTAGTCTTCAAGGTGACATCTTTGCTTTTTAACACTCGAAAGAGTGTTAAATGCAGTCCATAGTTTGATTTCTTAACAGCTGTTTCCACAGGCATTGATTGCATTCCAAGTACACTAAAGTCCTTGACAAATTCAGTATTTTCCCTGTTTATCATGAAGGACGTAGCAATCTACTTCCGAGAAACTTGGTCACTGAAAAACCTTATGGATAGATGGATAGATAGATAGGTAAGTAAGTACATAGGTATAGAAATGGAATCCAAATGAATTAAAATTGTTTTTGAAGTTGTTATTGTTGTTGTTGTTGTTATGTGCCGTTGAGTCGGCCCCAACTCATAGGAACCCCTCCTTGGTTTGCCCATGCAGTATCACTGTGGAAGTAGATTGCCCAACCTTCCTTCCAAGGAGTGTCTTGTGGGTTCGAACCACCAGTGCGGTGTAGTAAGTTACTTAGTGTGGCCTTTCTACCCATAAGTCTTTATAAACTCCAAGGTGGGAATTGCTATTAGCAACTGAGGAGATCCTGATTTTAAAGTC